>NC_063179.1:1694974-1764974 GCF_023159225.1 Perognathus longimembris pacificus | reverse complement strand
GGTCTGGGTGAGCATCTCCTCCGTGTGTGTGCACAGGGTCTGGGTGAGCATCTCCTCCGTGTGTGTGCACAGGGTCTGGGAGAGCATCTCCTCCGTGTGTGTGCACAGGGTCTGGGTGAGCATCTCCTCCGTGTGTGTGCACAGGGAATGGGTGAACATCTCCTGTGTGTGTGTGTGCACAGGGTCTGGGTGAGCATCTCCTCCGTGTGTGTGCACAGGGTCTGGGTGAGCATCTCCTCCGTGTGTGTGCACAGGGTCTGGGTGAGCATCTCCTCCGTGTGTGTGCACAGGGAATGGGTGAACATCTCCTGTGTGTGTGTGTGCACAGGATCTGGGTGAGCATCTCCTCCGTGTGTGTGCACAGGGTCTGGGTGAGCATCTCCTCTGTGTGTGTGTGCAGGGTCTGGGTGAGCATCTCCTCCGTGTGTGTGCACAGGGTCTGGGTGAGCATCTCCTCTGTGTGTGTGTGCAGGGTCTGGGTGAGCATCTCCTCTGTGTGTGTGCACAGGGCCTGGGTGAACATCTCTGCTGTGCACACCCAGGCTCTGGATGAACATCTCCTCTGTGTGTGTGCCCAGGGTCTGGACATCTCCGCTGTGCCCAGTGGGCCTCTGCCATGAGAATCAGTACTGCACAGTCGCGTCCCACTGTTTTCCAAACGCACGGCTATAGTGGATCTCAGTCGACACGGATGCAGAATCCCAAACCTCCAATGCCCCTTCATAGTCAGTCCTGTGTAATGTCCTGGCATATTTTATCACTCATAGTGCGAGTACATTGAACACACCCACAACTTTGCTAGTCACGAGGATGCAAATATTAAAGAGAATACTCAACGGTGTCGGAGAACATCACTCTATACCGCTGGTTACCTCTGCGGGCCTGCGTTTCTCCCAGCCGTATCACTGGCTATTCCTCTGATGGGATGGGATGATAATATTTACTAGGTACTGTACCGCGAGGATTAGGTAAATGGACTTGAATACATGGTAACTTTCTACCAGGGCGTCTTCAGTGGTCAATAAATAACAACTCTTGTGCTACTCCCTGGCACGTGTGTCCAAAGCATTGTCACAGCCTCGTGAGGAGAAGGAAGCAGGCTGGGGAGAGGCAAGGCCAGGCCCAAGCTGGATCCCAAGGAGCTGGCCATGTGCTCCTTTCCACCTGGCTCCTCAGAGCTTCCCCGTGGGGGAATGTACAATGGCTGTGACAAAGCCAAGGCCCAAATGCATTTAGCTAAGAGAAGGCGGGAGGGAGGGAGGGAGGGAAGGAGGGAGGGAGGGAGGGAGGGAGGGAAGGAGGGAGGGAGGGAGGGAGGGAGGGAGAGAGTGAGCGCATGCACATGCTGGTTTTGGGGGGTGAATACAGGGCCTGAGCACTGTCCTTGAGCGTTTTGTTGTTGTTATTGTTTTCCCAAGTCTAGTTCTCTACCACTTGAGCCACAGCTCCACTTCTGGCTTTTTGGTGGTTAGTTGGAATAAGAGTCTCCTGGACGTTCCCCCTCAAGCTGGCTCCGAATCTTGATCCTTGGATCTCAGCCTTCCGAGTAGCCGGGATTATAGGTGTGAGCCACCGGCTCCTGACCTTATTTAATTATTGTGTACGTTAAACCCACCTCATCTCCCGAGTCACTGTTTCCCTTGGTATGAGATACAGATTCCAAGGGCCAGGCCCCCACGGTTCTGTGGCCTAGATACACAGAGGATGGGAGGCCCCGTAGGAGCCAAGGTTTGCCGTGGCGGTGCGTGAGGCGCCACCTGATTGCTTGTGCATAAACATCAGGCCCGCTCAGTTTGTAATCTGGTTCCATACCACCCGATACTCAAGGAGGCCCGGTGTTTGCACCTTGGGACTCAGAAGCATCTTATGAGAACGAGGGGGAGATGGGTGAGGTGCGGCAGGAGAACTCGTGACCGGGAGTCCCCCGTGGGTAACCGGCATGCACAACTTCAGCAACGCACTCGGCATGCGCTCTGCCTTCCTGTCCAGGGATGCTTTTAGGCACCGTTAATTTGCAAGATATCGACAATTAGGGCACAACTGTCAATGGGGATGGTTTATCTTTAATTAATGTGCCATAAAACAAGTATATGACACAATGTTTGAATAGTTCAAATGTGAGTACTTACTAGTCAAACTGTATGTTGTAATATGCACTTTGAATAAAATTAGGCAGTCCCTGCAGAAAAATGATGGCTGAGTGTGTTGTGCCTGACTACGTACTACAAACGTCACGTGTTTGACTAATCAATCGCCGGTCTTGGTGAGATGCAGAGGGTAAATCACGTCGGGAGGTGGGAAATTTATAGTTTTTACTTTCAGAAGTTGAACAGATCTCGGGGTGATCACGAGACGGGCACCGGGTGAGCAATGAGTCGTTGGGAAATCAAGTAGATTAACCCCTGTTGTCCTAGGACTGCAAATGCCTTCTACTTTTAGAACCTACATCAGAAAATCGAACAGGACGTGTCCAGCGAATTTAAAGAAACGGGTTAAACAAAAAGAGACCAGGCCAGGAAAGGAACTGCTCCAGGAAGCTGGCAGTGTGGTTGGGGGGCGGGCGCCCAGTCTCAGCTGAGCTGCCGGGATGAGGACGTCCCCTCCGCAGAGAGGGGGGGGCAGGCTGTCCTCGCCATGCCCGTGACCCCCAGAGCCACACAGCTCCGACCTGCGACCTGACGCTGGAGGCAGCCGCCCCGGAGCCCGGGCTGGGGGCAGGCGGCTCCCTCGACCCCCGGTGCTCTGGGGCACGCCCGAGCAGAGAGGCCCCCGGCCCCCATCCTTCCACGTGCGTGTGTTAGGGCCTTCTGCGTTCTGGAGTGCCGGAGGAGTTCGATAGGATCATCGACGCGGATTCACATTCACTTTTCTAGCTTTCTGTTTTTGCCAGTCCTGGGGCTTGAACTCGGGGCTTGATGAGCACCGTCCCTGGCTTCTTTTTGCTCGAGCATAGCGCTCTACCGCTTGAGCCACAGCGCCACTTCCAGCCTTTTCTGTGTATGTGGTGCTGGGGAATCGAACCCAGGGCTTCATGGTCGCAAGGTGGGCGCTCAACCGCTAAGCCGCATTCCCAGCCCTCGCTTTTATATAAAACATACCCTCCTCTGCCGTCGGGTGGAGCTCCCAGGTGTCTTGAAATGCACCCACGGGCTCGTCCGGCAGCGGCCTGGCGGCTGGCATGGCTCTGTGAAGGCCACCAGAACCGGTCTGCTGTTGGGATGTTTGGGATTTTTTATTTTTGCAGCAGAGTGAACTCATTTTGCCTCCGGACTCCCCCGGTCTGCCGCTCATCTAGTCTCTCCAACTCCTGCTTAGGCAACGGCACAGAGGATCGGTAACGGTGGAGGGAGTGGCGGTTTGGATATTGGATGACACAGCTGTAAAGTGGTCTCCCAGAGCCCGCGAGCCTGCTTCTGGGGGTCCTGGAGGTTCCTGGGGTTTCTGGGGTGCTCCTAGGGGCTGGAGTCCCTCCCGGAGGAATCTAGTCTCAGGCTGACTCTTAGAGCAGTGTCCCGGGCATGCGTTTGGGGGTTCTGTGTTCTCACCGGCGCCGTGGGGCCTCACCCGAAGGAGCAAGAGTTCTACGCGAGGGCGGAGGGCCCCGCCCCGCCCCACGCCACGTTCAAGGTTAACCCAAGCGAGAAACGCGTCCGATTAAGCTGGACCTGGCCGGGAAGCGTCATGAAGGGGCACGCCTTGAACACGGCTCCCTGTAAATACGGCCTTTGAATGGCTGCCTTGCTGGAAGAGACGGGAATGAACGAGGTTGTCACAACTCCCCCCTCCGTCCCGGCTGCTCCCGGCACTGCAGAACAGCCTCTGGGTGAGCGCGTGGACCCGAGCGACCGCTTCCCTGCCCTGCCCGGGCACTCCGGTCCCCGCACGGAGAGAGAGCAGTCCCAGTCGGCCCGATGGAACTCCTCCTTCCATCTCCTCCTCCTGCTCCTCCTCCTGCCTCCCCCTCCCCCTCCTCCTGCCTCCCCCTCCCCCTCCCCCTCCCCCTCCCCCTCCCTCCCCCTCCCCCTCCCTCCCCCTCCCTCCTCCCCCTCCCCCTCCCCCTCCCCCTCCTCCTCCCCCTCCCCCTCCCCCTCCCCCTCCTCCTCCCTCCCCCTCCCCCTCCTCCTCCGCTTCCTCCTCCCCCTCCCCCTCCTCCTCCCCCTCCTCCTCCCCCTCCTCTGCCCCCTCCCCCTCCCTCCTCCTCCTCCTCCTCCCCCTCCTCTGCCCCCTCCGCCTCCCCCTCCCCCTCCCCCTCCTCCTCCCTCCTCCTCCCTCCTCCTCCCCCTCCTCCTCCCCCTCCTCCTCCCCCTCCTCCTCCTCCTCCCCCTCCTCCTCCTCCCCCTCCTCCTCCCTCCTCCTCCCCCCTTCTCCTCATGCCCACTCAAGAATACCCAGAGTCCTCAAGGACGCCGTGACTTCCACAAACAAGCTCCCCCTAGCCCCTTGCAAGCTTGGCAGTGACGTTGGTTCACCCAGCAGCCGTGGCTCCGGGCACCGCACGCCATTTTCCCCCTGGACTTGGCTCCCTTGCCGTCGGCGGGCTGGGATGCGACTCCCTCTCCTTCTCCAAGTTTGCTTCCCGGTCCCGTAATCAGCAACCAACGCCTCACGGGGGAAAAATTGAGTCTGCCGATTTTGTTTTTATTTCTCGTTCAACCCTTCTACTTTATTATCTGTAGTGGCGCGACAGGGTTCAACACGTCACTCAGCGTGTGACTCAACTGCGTGTTAACCGCTGTCACCTTCTTCCTCGCTCTCCCCCTTCTCTCCAAGCCCGCCCGGCCCCTCGGGGTCCGCGGGGCATGGCCACACATGCAGGAGTATCAGGGCTGCGTGTTCCCGTCCTTCTCTTTCTCCGCGACACGCTGCTCCGTGGTCACCATTGACCGGCGTCCTCCTTCCGTCTGGATACAAGTGTTTTCTTTATATTCTAAAGTTATCTGCGGTAGTTGTGCAAGGCGTGTAAGCACGCAGTCTGTGAGCACCTGTGTCTGGATTGGTGTCACCCCCTCCCACCCCCATTCCCTTTCAAGGCCCACCTTCCCTCGTGCGATGAGGTCCGCCCCTCTGTACTCGGCTGCCCGCCCCCCCCGCTGCCCCCCCCCACCCCCGGTCGGCCGTGCGCGTTCCCTGGGGCTGCTTTTGGTCAGGCTCTGACGATCTTTTTTCTAACGGATTATACTACTGTGCTTTTAAGGCCCTCATTTAATGGTCGAACACAAAATATGAAGAGAGAAATTACAATTTTTCTTCCTCCGTGAGAATCCTCTGTCATGTATGACAGGGACTCGGTGGTGGGGTCTAGGTTGATAAGAAATTTCCAGACTCGCCCTTCAAGCGTCATGCCCCGACGGGCTTGGTTTTCGCCGGAAGCGTGTCTTTTCTAACGTTCGTCCTTCCAGCGGGATTGGGTGGTGTCCCGCTGAGCTCTACTTTCCCTGCTCACTGTGCGTGTGTGCACACACGTGTGCAGACTGGCTATTCAGAAGTCCTGAGGACGTGCCCATGGCATCTTTTGGACCTTCCTTTTGTTAAAGTTGGGTCTCGTTTTTGAGTTGGGGTTTTCACCTGTTTGGGGGTGGAAATCACTTTCCTGCTGTATTATGAAAAACCAAATCTTCCCCATGGTCGACCCGCCTTCCAGTTTCTCACTGGCCTGTTACAGAGAGCAGCTCTGGCTTTCACCAGCCTCATCTTCTTTCCTCAAGTTAGAACTTTATTTTAAAGTAGACTAAGGATCGCACAAACGTTGGATCATGAGTACGGAGAGACCTCGTACGTCTCCCCCCACCCCCCCCGCTTTCCTCTCCTTAGACGTTCCCTTAGCACACCCCTGCATCAGCTGGGGAGACACCCTCACCCCGTCTCCGCTCCCCGCGGTGTTCTGCTCCCCGAGGCCTCGCTTCCGTTCCCCTGGACACCAGCTGACGCGGCGCCGGCCCGGGGTCCCCGGGGCGTCTTTCCCTGCGCCTGCGTGGCCCTCCGCAGTTGCACCTCGGATGGGTTTGAGAGCTCATCCCGCCCCTGCCGGCTGCCGGGCGGCTCCGTGAGGACGGCCCCCGCGGAGGGGCCGGCTCCCCGTGCCGTGACGTCGAGAAGCGGCTCGTGATGGTCCGTCGAGCTCCGCACGTGTCCACCCTGGTCGCCGTTGCTTTGAACACAGCGTAGTTGGAGCTTCGCGGGATGTTTTCACCGCCTTCAGAACGCCCCGCGAATGGCCTCGGGGCTGCAGTGCGGGCTTCCCAGAGGGAGAGCTGCCGAGCGAGCGACCACTCCGTAGGCAGAGAGACAGATGTGGATGCAGATGTTTCCACCCACCCACCTGCCTAGTGGTACAGCCCAATACACGGATAGCTACTGGTCTGTATCGATGTATCTCTATACTCTGTCTGCATCTCTCTCTATGTATACACCTGTATACATCTCTATACTCTGTCAGCATCTCTCTCCATGTATACACCTGTATACATCTCTATACTCTGTCAGCATCTCTCTCCATGTATACACCTGTATACATCTCTATACTCTGTCAGCATCTCTCTCCATGTATACACCTGTATACATCTCTATACTCTGTCAGCATCTCTCTCCATGTATGCACCTGTATACATCTCTATACTCTGTCTGCATCTCTCTCCATGTATACACCTGTATGTATGCACATCTAGAATCATAATCACCTCACCGTGACCTCGCCTTCCCCCTCTGTTTTTGTCTTGCTGGCTCCTCTAAGAGCTCCCTTTTTCAATCATGTCATACTATTATTATGACTACTGCTACCGCTCCTCCTCCTCAGCCTTGGTTACACAGACCAGTGAAATGCGCGGTGCTTAGCCCTCCTTGCTCATCCGGAGGGTGGATTTGGGGGTGCCCTCGGCACCCAGCACGGGCTAAGTGCTTGAGGTGACTGATGGTTAACCGGCCTGACCTGGGTATAGCCCCATGTACACACGTGCCAAAATATCACTGCACCCCACAAGCGTGGAGTTGTGGTTGCTCAGTTCAAACGCCTCCTTTGAATTTCACTCCAACCTATGTTATCACTCCGTGTTTTTAACCACGCGTTTTGAAATTCAAACGTTACCTCGGGCTTCCCTGCGTATCACTAAGACTATATTTTTGCTTTCTAACGGTGGGTGTCATGGGCTAAAGCACAAAGCCAGGCTGGACGCCTAACTCAAGGGCTAGGGCACCAGCCAAGCAACCATAATGCTCTGAGTTCAAACCCTAGAAGAGGTTCAAAAAATAAAAGGCCATCATGGTGGACTTTATGTTATGTACATTCCCCCCTCCCCCCCCCAGAATTGACAAGAAAATATCCTTAAAAAAAATCTGAAGAAAAAGACTGTCTCGTAGCTTCCTGTGAGCTCCCCAGCTCCCGACTGCTGCTCTTCCCAGACGCTCTTCCAGGAGAGGGGAGTCGCCCTCCCCGGCCAGCCAGGCCCCCGCCCGGGGTTGGCGGTGGCCGTACCTGAGCCCGCAGTTGCTGTGGACCAGGTCACGCCGCCCCTGGCAGTCGGGCCCCGGCGCACCGTGCCCTTCCCCCTGCCGGGCGATCGCTTCTCCGTTCTGAAGAGGAGGCGGCGTCTCCCGCTCGACGTTGGCGGCCCCCGGGGCCCACGGGCCGGTGTCTGAGCAGGTTTTCCCCACGTGTGTTGTCGGATTGCACGGCTGCTTCGGGAGAGCGTGTTGGATCTTGCAGCCTCAAGTGAGGAGGTTGCGGGCTAAGCACAGCAACAGAATCCACATTGTTCTGAGACTGAACTAGGATTCAGCTCTATGACATAATTATCAAAATGTCTAGGATGCAATCCAAAATTACTTGGCATGAAACAAGCCAGCACAATCTCAGCTCTCCTGCGGAGGGACACTTGACAGATGTCAGGCCACCGTGTTACAGATGCGGGAATTATCTGACAAATACTCCCGCACAGCGATTACGCACATGCTCCTCAAACAACCGTGGCCCTTCACACGCAGATGAGAACACAGAAAGCCTGAACCGGCCAGTGAGAGACGTGAAACAACAAACAGGAAAACACAAGAGCCAAACCTTAAAGGAGAACGATTAGTTCAAAAAAATACCTGTAAACTGGGACCCACCCGTAAAGTAATGGCAAAAACTCTAGGCCAATGGCGGTGCTGTTTCCTTGCAATCTCAGCTACGTGAGAGATAGAGGTAGAAAGATTGTGGTTCAAAGCTAGCCCAAGCAAAGAGTTAGCAAGCTACCATTTCAAAGAATGGCCTGGTTTGGCGGTACATACCTATAATTCTTGCTAATGGGGAGGCAAGAGGACTGTGGTCTGAAGCTAACACAGGCAAAAAAGAAAGAGACTCTATCCGAACCATCATAAATCAAAACAAAGGAAAAAGAGGCTGGGACTGCGGCTCAAATGTCAGTGTTTGTCTAGCAAGCAGAAGGCCCCGAATTCAACTCACAGTTCTACCAAAAGGGGAAAAACAAGAAACAAAACCCTACCATCTGTGTCATCCTAGACCCAGGGAAGGAGAGTTTGTTGCGGTTGAAGCAGTTCTGAGAGGGAGATTATGGGACTGGAAAAGTGTGTATGTCCTCTTTGATGCTAGAAGAGTAAAACCAACGCAAATCAAGGAATGACAAGGAATAGCAGTAGTCAGAAGAGGAGTTCAGGGATATGGAAACAGAAGAACACAGAGAAAGGGGGACTGAAAGCAGACTTTTTATTTTGGCTGTCTTGGGGCTTGAACTCAGGACCTGAGTGCTGTCCCTGGCTTCTTTTTGCTCAAGACTAGCACTCTACCAAGTGGGCCACAGCGCCACTTCCAGCTTTTTCTGTTTACGTGGTGCTGAGGAATCGAACCCAGGGCTTCCTGCGTGCTAGGCAAGCACTCTACCTCTAAACTGCGTTCCCAGCAGAGGTTTTTGTTATCATTAATTTACTGTGCTGTTATGATAGAGGTGGTGTACAGAGGGATTACAATAACACGAGTCAGGTAGTGAGCACGGTTCCCTGTGAACACTGTCTTCTGTCCCCCTCCCCCCCGCCGCCCCGTCTCTCCCTCTGTTTCCACTTTTGAACTGATTTGTGAAGTTAGAAGCTTCCAGCTGGAAGGACACAGAGAAATGCTACAAATGAACACACAGGGAGCTGCCTTCTCCTCACCGATTTACGGGGCTGCAGGAGGGCACCGGAGGACGCTCCGGGGCCAGCACGCCAACGGTTGGGCCGGGAGACGCGGTGACTCCCAAGTCAGAGCTGCGCTGTGGAGACCTGGGTCCAGCCACGAGGACCCCGCGCAGACGGGGGGATCCACGGACAGCACTTGCGAATCACAAGTCCCACGGCACCCTTGGGTCCAGACTGCGTTTACAAACCTCAGGGTCGCACTGAGTCTCCAGCGGAGAATGCGTGGAGGGCCTGCGGGCGTGGTGGGGCGCGCCCGTGATCCCGACGGCGGGCAGCCGAGGCAGGGCCTCCGGTGAGCGAGACGGCCTGGGAGACGTCCACAGGACTTGTCTCAGGACTGGGCGCGGGCGTGGGGGCCGGGGTGGAGGGTCCCGGACATTTACCAACGACAGCACTGGAAACTAACCAAGCACGTGAAGCGCGCCAATATCACCAGCTGACAGCGGGCGTTCAGGGAAACCGCACGAGCTCCCCGGACTTGCTCTGAACGCGGCTAGGGTAGAAGTTGGCAGGTGGGGTCCGGTACACCCCGGCTCTGGTTTACACAAGACACTGGCCCCCTGGAAAACCCTCTTCAGGGACGTACCCCGCTAGCCTCACAACCCAAGCGCCACCCCCTCCTTGGCTGCACATCCGTCGCGATGGGTCACATGTGCAGAAACGCACGGAGACTGCACTGCGACGGGGCCCAGGGTCCTTCGGCGATCGGGTGACGCGGGCCTGTCCGCAGAGCGCTGCTCAGCAACGGAGAGGGAAGGGGTGGGCAGCAGGGGGTCCCGAAGACGCCGCCGAGCGGAAGAAACCAGCAAGAGAGGCTGCCCTGCCGTCCCTGGGATTCCCAGACCGACCGACCTGCGGCCGGGACTGGTGAGGTGGAGACGGAAGGCCGGGAGGACGGAGGAAGCGCGCCAGCGGCCTGCCGGGCTGCAGCCGTGTCCCGTCTCCACCGTGGCGATGCGCACACACCTGCCCATGCACGCACCGCACGCAGCACACGGGATAACTCCCCGGACATGATGTGAACAACAAAACGGAAGGAAAAGCTGAAATCGCCCAGGAGAGGACGTGATGTCACAAAGGAGGATACCGTCCCCGTGCTAGGACAGTAACTACTGACCATCAACCGTGCAGCAAGGGAACCAAACCAACGGGTAAGAGCCTTCACGGACATACATGTGACACGGACAAAAAGAAAACAAAAGTCTCCTCACAGGTGTGGAGAATGGCGGGTTGTATCCGATCATCTTAAATTTCAAGATGGACCAAACTCAGAGGAATGGAGAAACTGATAAAAAATAAAAAAGTTTAGTTGCTCTCACTCCGTTATAGCTGCGTTTCTCTCGTATTCTTTTTGCTAGATTTGCCATAATAACGTTTTATCATGTATGGAATTATTGGAGAAATGTTGGTCACTAATCCATTCTCTTATTCACACCCTCTATACTAGACTTCATGCATACACACAGAGATATAAAGTGATGTATATATATATATATATATAATTTGCATATCCTATCTGTTACAGCTATCATCTATCTATCTATCCATGGATCTATCATCCTGTAGCAGAGGTGACTTACTGACTTCGCCGTCTCTCGGCTTTGGCTTGCTGAGGTCGTTTCTCAGCTTACGCCCTACCTACCACGTGCCCGCACCGCAGTTACGCTGCTCCACCAAGTCCCCCGCCTTCTACACACACACCTAGGAGAGCCCGGTGAGGGAGGCCCTGTGCAAACTCCTCCCTTCCCCGGGAGGAGTGTGACACAGACGAGGGTCCCGAGGATTTCACCGCTGGCGGAGGGGTCGGACCCTGGCCGCTCTTGGAGCGCTGGGAGAGGGGGGTGTGTGTGCCCGAGTCCGATGCCCGGTGTGTCTGTCTGTGCTGTGCGTGTGCAGGTGTGTGTGTGTGCGTGTGCTCACGCGGGATGCGCAGCGTGCTCGCACTTGTGTGTGCACGTGGGCCGGCGCCTGTCCCCGGCAGTTAGGATGGGCAGCTCCCACCCACTCTTGTCTCTCGGAGTCGGAGACCCACGGCTCCGGAGGAGGCAGACGTAGAGATGAACTCGAACCCTGGGAATCAGAGCCAGGGCGGAGCAGCCCCCGGGCGTGCGCAGGGAGGGTCGGGAAGCCGGACGGAGCCAGCCCGGAGCACCGGCGTGTCCCCGACGCGGGGGTTTGCGCACGCGAGGGGGAAGCTCCTTCGGCTCCCCCGTGACCCCCGGCCCCTCCTCCCCCCGCCCCTGCCGGGGCCCTGTTTCACAGGAGCGGCTCGTGGCCCGTCATTGTGGGGGGGGCCACCGCGGGGCCGCTGTGCCCAGGCCCCCATCTGCCCACCCAGGCCCCCGCTGCCTCCCCCGGGGCAGCCCGGCTAATTTCTCAGTCAATTAGCGGAGGGCCGCTTTTGTTCTGCGGCGCGGCCCCTGGCTCCGCTTACACCCGGAGCCTGGGCTGCTCAGACGGGCCGGCTTGGAGGAGCATATTGTGGGGGTGGGGGGGTGCTGTGACCCCGTGACATTGTGGGGCAAACGTTATCTCAGTCATCTGGGTGATTTGCAGAACAGCCTGTGAAGGCCCAGAGCTGCTCTTTCATTTGGGTCTGAGGGAGGGAGGGAGGGAGGGAGGGAAGGGGGGAGGGGGACGGGGGAGGGAGGGGGAGGGGGGAGATGCGAAAGAGTTATTTTAAATAAACCACAGATGCAGTGACTCCTTATGTCTCACGCCGCCCAGATGATTGTTTTTAAGAAGGCAACTCAGCCCCCTTTGCAGGGGGGAGGGGGTGGGGGCCTGTTCTAGAGCTCACCACCCCCTGCCCCAGCGTGGGGGGGGCGTGGGGGGGGCCGAGGACAGGGACGGCAGCAGAGGCGTGCGTCAGGCCCCCGGCCCCCTCCCGCCGGGCGCCGGCTGCCTCCTCCCCAGACCTGGAAGCTTCCAGAGCGTGCGTCGTCTTCCGGGGCGCGAGCCGCCTTTCCTCTCGCTTCGAGTCCGCTGGCTTCCGTGCCTCAAGGACCGCGTCCCTCCCGGAGGCCCAGCCCGGCTCTGCGGGAGCCTCCCCCCCCCCCTGGAGGGCCGGGCCCTGCGGGCGGGCGTCTGTCAGGTGGGCCCTGTGGGGTCGGCAGAGCACGCCGCCCAGTCCCGCCCGGAGCCCCGGCCCCGCGTGTGCGGCGGCTCCACCCCACGCGTGTGTGTGACCACGCGTGTGATCTCCACGGGGGTCCCGGTGACCCCGGCTCCCCCCCCACCGCTCCCCCTCCCTGCCGGGGTCCCCGCAGGCAGCCGAGCAGTTGAGCTCCTCTGCCCTTCCATCCGCCCCGCTGCGCCGACCCACGGTGAATAAATGGACTTTCTCTCCGCGCTGGGCAATGAAACAGTCGCCGGGTCTGCGCCGGGGTTCACGGATCCCTGGAAGTCCTGCCGCATCCCCGCCGTCTCGGGTTCGGGGCAGGGATGATCTTCGGAGTCGCTCTGGCAGTCTGGCGTGACGCTTGTCCCCCCGTCTCCGGCGCACGCGGCTGCGGGGACCCCTGGGCCCGGCCGCCCCTCGCGGGGCGTCTCAAACGATAGCACGGGGCAAAGCCAGCTCCCACAGAGAGTGTGCTCCTTCCACGGCAGGGACCCAGCCCCCCTCCCCCCACCCCCAGGCCCGACACGCACGCCCTTCCGGCTGACGAGAGGGTGCTCCTCTCTTCCTCACCCCAGGGGAGAAGAACCCCCCATAACCCAGAGGACGTTGTGCTGTGGTTTATCTGGTTGTTTTCTCCCACGGATAGATGGAATCATGCCATTATTTATCCTAACTCTAGCCGATTTACTGTTCCATGCGGTGCCTAGATTTGAACGGGTGTCTGTAAAGCTCAAGCTTCCGTGCGTTCGGCCACTGCCCACGAAACCGTGGCGTGCGGCGGCTTCATCGGAGAGCCGGGTGCAGCTCTCCGGGCCGCGTCCTGCTGAGATCAAGGCCGGCATTTTTACGCATAAGGCGAAATGACAGTCTGTACACAGACCGCAGCAATGCGGCCGTGACGATGATGTCTAACCGACAAGCGCAAGTTCACTTTTCCAAACGAGTGTCCCGGTGGCCCGCGCGGTGACTCGGTGGCTCCGTGGCTTTCCCAGGAATCCGCTCCGCTCGAAAGCACTGGGCTGGCCAGGTCAGCGAGGACGCTCGTGACTTTGGAAGAAAAAAACCCACTGAACTTTCAAATTGAGGATGAAGGAGAGGGAAATTTGAGCAAGTCGGTAGAGCACGTATGCGTATGGGCGGGTGTGCGTGTGTAGGTATGTGCACGTGTTTGTGTGTGACTACGCCTGTGGGCGTGTATTTGAACAAGCATGTGCATGTATATGAATATGCCCCCACACACGTGTGAGCGAAAGTGTGTGCACACGTGTACATTCATGCATGGATGTACATGGGCGTGTGTGCCCTGCTGGTGCACGCATGCCTACACGTGTGTGTGTCCTGTTGGCACACGCGTGGGTTTATTCGGGATACGTGTGGCGCTGGGAGAGAGAAGGACAAGGCGCACACCCCGGGCCCCTTGCTGCGTGAACGGCAGCCGAGGCACCGGGCACGAGGGCTCCACAGCCGCGTGAACGAGGCTGGCGCACACTCGGTGACCGACACACACCCACAGAGCGAGCGGAACGCGGACCAAAGGCACGCGCTGGAAAGGCGACGCGGCGCTTGCTGGTCGGTAACCTCAGGAAGCCATCGCACCCACACCGCCCTTACGCCTCCCGACAACATCGGGGGCAACGATACGAGCACAGCGGAGCCCCACGCGTGCTCCCCGCCGCGAGTCCCTGGGCCAGAACCCAGGGAAAGTCCGTGCTCTGGACCGAACTGTGTCCCTCAAAAGCCACCGGCTGAAACTCTACCAGGGCCCCTGGGGAGTTGCGAGGTCAGTGGGGTCCCGGGCGGGGTCCTGGTCAGCTAGGTCAGGTGTCCTTACGCTGAGAGGATGCAAAGCCGGCGGCCAGAAGGTGGCCATATGCAAGCCGGGAGACGGGCTGGCCGGGCTGCTCTCCTATTCCACGTGAGTGCACAGCCACGCATGGAGGAGGCAAGGCCACCGGGCTAGCTGGTTACCAGGAGGGCTTGCTGGTTGGCCCTCAAACCGGGGCTTCCCCAAGCCGTTCCCACAGACCTGGGCCCCGGCCCTGCGGGGTAATCGGAACTCAGGAGTCTCACTTGCTCTGGAGGCTGGCGACGCGGCGCGGGGACGCACAGGAAAGGCCGTGGCTCCGCTCCGACGAGCACTGGCCCGCGCAGACGCAACCGGGGCCGGTGCGGACCGGAGAAACCAGGGTTGGCTTTGAGTTTCCAGTGATTTCCCCAGCCGGCTTGGAAGGGCACACATACCCATGTACCGCACACACACACACACACACACACACACACACACACACACACACACAGATGAGGCACACGAGCCAGCTATGGCTCCCAGAAGAAGGACCCAGGGTAGATTCTCAAACAGAAAGCCGCCCTCACACCTTGTCTGCGGAGAAACGCTCCAGGCACGAGGAGTCGACAGTCCGCGCGTGGAAGGTCTCGCGGCCATAAATCAGACAGGGGGCGTGGGGAGCGAGTTCGAGGCGCAGCCACAACCGAAGATGAACGTCTGCCGGCACATTTATCTGCGACATGTACCCACACAGCATCAGAGTGACACTCTTACGGCCAGGTAGACTTGAGATTTAACTCCATCCAGAAATGACGTCCGACGTGGGTCTGTTGCCCCCACCGCAGGTCCTCTGGTCGCATTAAACACCTTCGTGCGGCTGCCAGCCACGCCGCCTTCGACGTGGACAGTTCCGAGAATAGATTTCCGGACTCATAGAACGACCTTCCGCGACGGGAGGCAAAGCCACGAGGAGACTCGCACCCCGGGAATGATTTCCACGAGTCCAATCCCACTCATCCTGGGTGCCTCCTAGTTCACCAGAGGCCGTGTACACTAGAAGATCACGAGGGAGGAGGCCACGGGTGGAACCAGAAATGTACTCGCCGCCTTACGTCTGAAACGGTAAGCCTTCTCGGCATCACCTTGGCAATAAGCAAGGAATTGTTTTTTTTTAAGATACGACCTAGCAACACAGAAGATAGAATGAGAGCTTGAGTTTGAGACGGTGGCGCTCATACTCCTTGTTTCTCTCCCTAAGGAGAGAATCGGAGGCATTGCTTTCGCTGTGATCACTGAGAACATGATGAACACATTTGGCTGACCTATGCCTCTATGTCTCCATGGACAAACGTGGAACAGTGGAATTGCTTGGTTATTAGGTGGGTGTCAAGTGTTGTAAGGAAAGAACAGAACATTTTCCAAGTAGTGTTCCGCTTTTTTCTCGCGCGAGAAACTCGTAGAGCTATAGCTGCTCTTGTTTCCTGCCTGGGCTGGCCTTGTACCAAGATCCTCAGATCTCAGACTCCTGAGTAGCTAGGATGACAGGTGTGAGCCACTTAAATTGGATTTTGTTTGCCTAACGACACCTGTGAGCGTGTGTTAGCCATCTACCTACCTACCTATCACCTATCAATCACGTGTCATCTATCATCTCTATCTATTGATCTGTCTTTCAGATCATCTCTTACCCACCTCTTCTCCCTCTACCTAATTTCTGTATTTTTAATGCGGAATCTATTCAAATATTCTGTCCTTTCAAAATTAGATTATTTTGATATAACAGATATTAAATTATAAATGCTCTGACAAATATACGCAGATATAGTAATGCACACAGTGCATTGCAAATGTTTTCTAATTTGTGATTTCTGTTCACTTTCTTAATGGTATCTTTGAAAAGCTGAAACATAATAATTTTGGTGACTTTTATTATATTTCTTTTATATTTCATGTATTTCTTATTCAAAATCATGAATACTTCTTCTTTTTGCTTCTAGAAATTCCAAAGTTTTGTGTCTATGTCCAGAGGTAATATTTGTTTCTAATTTTCATAAACGGTATGATGAAAGATTTATTTTTCGAGATGCTATCTAAATTTTCCAAGACAAACAAAAATATCACTTCTCCACTGACATACTTTGGCTGCTCTGTCAAAATCTGATTGAGCAGATTATGTACTGTAGCATTTCTAGACCCCTTGTTATGTTCCATTTGTTTATACAACTCTCCTTATATGAAAAATGTGCAGTATTTGTAAAACATGTTTTCATTATTGATTTAGTTATTCTAGTATTCTACTTTGGTATAAATGCTAAAGATAATGTGTTGGTTTCTACAAAACAATATGTTGGTGACTGTATTAAATACGCAAGGTCCTGTAGAGGATGTCTATATCAACAATATTTAGTCATACCTGGTTTGTTGTTAACTTTTCCTTAAATAACTGGTATTTTTACACTGTGGTAAGTAATACCTTAAAGGCTTTTAATTTTAAATGCTTACTGATTGGATATAAAGTTACTATCAATTTTCATATATTCATCTTTTATCTGAATACCTTGGTAAACTTGCATAGTAATCATAGTAGATTTCTATGAGTTCATTCACATTTGTATAGAAAACTGTTATAATATTTCTAAATCATAGCCTTTTTATTTCTCCTTCCTAATCCTAGACATTATTCCTTTTCTTGTCTTGTTGCACTGTCTGGAATCTCTAGTAGAGTACAACAGAGCATACAACATGTATGGGTGATTTTTTTTTCCACCATACAGAAATACCTTTGCTATGGGGTTACATCAGTGTCATAAATTAGAATATTTACTAAGATTTATCAGTTTGAGAAACTGCTATGTTTTTCTCATGAATGTCAAGCTCATTTCTGAATCCATTGAGATCGTCATACACGTTTTTATTACAAAAATTTGATTACAAAATATAACTTTAAGTAAACATATTTGACTATAAGGTGTTAACATTTTCGTACTGTTAGTTGGTTATTATGGTCAGCGACTTCATTTGAATTCTGAATACTAACGTAGCCCCCATGGGGGGAACCACGCTCTGCGTCAAGTGTCATCTTTTATAAATATTCCTAGACTCAATCAGCTAGACTTTTAAATAGGAATTTTAGTACGCTATGTTTTCTTGAGGATAAAGGCAAGGCAAGGAAAAGTCTTCTGCCCCTGTGTCTTTTGGGTCAGGTGGTTGTAACTTCGCTGACCCAACTTGTACGGACTTCATTCTCCCCAGGACTCTGGTGTTTGCTCAGCATGAATGCCTGAGCTTCAGGCTGGTGGCAGGCATTCAGGTACTTATCCAACACGGACCGATGACTTTCTGAATGTCAGCTGCATTCCGGAATACCAGATTTGGGAAACACAACAGCACTGCACCTAAGCAGAAAGTTTAATTAGAGTTTGCCAAAGACAAATCATAATTTCAATTTTCCTTAAAAGAATTGGTAAAGAGAATAATGTCGCATTTTACTTGCACAATGACTACTTTCAATATGTCATTGTGAAATTACAGATATATAGTATGTGCCACACTTTAAAATACGTGCTGTGCTTTACCTAATTAGTTCTTATGTTCGTGGAAGTTACACAATTTATTTTCATAGCATTTTAATATAAAAATAATACCATATTGTGAGCAGACTTTCAGAGTTCACATAGTTCTGTTGGATTTATTGCTTGTGGTTCCATATATAAATCATAATGGTATCGTAAATTAGGAACCGCTCCTCTACCTTGTCCCTTGCATTTAGAGAGAGGGTAGCGTTTGCTAGAGTATTCATTTCCAAGGTCTGTCGCTTGACTCCAGTGTCATTTGTTATTATTGCGTGGGTTCTGTAACGACGTTTGTTAGGCGATGCCAGTCGTATCACACATGCTATGTGGCAGCTGAGCTCTGTAACAGGTAGAGAATCCTGTGAGTCACACCCTTTGCTATCCCATCAGTTGCCTATAAATGAAACTCACTGAGGAATCTTTCCCTAAGCATTTAAAAGACGCTAATGTTTCCTATGGTGTAGAGAGCATTGCAGACAGACAGACTCACACACAGAAAACATTCCTCACATCTAGTTGGGCCTGGCTTTTCTCACTTATAAGGTAAGATTCACCCACAGCAGTTTTGAACTACGCGGCAAGTGCGCGTGCTTCCTTGGAGGCTTAGCAGAGAAGGTGGGGCCCTCTTTTCTCATGTCCATTCAAATGGATGCTCTTTGCCCGGTGTGTTCAGTGTCTCCGCCCAGTGATTCTGGAAGGAACCTTCCACGAGTCCAGCGTTCTGTGATCTCGCGAGGCTGAGAACGCGGATTTCTGGGACTGTGATAGAAACAGGAGGCCGAGAGCCCAGGACCCCTGCATCGGGACTCCTGGATGTCTGAGAAAGAATGAAGGACACCTTGCGGGGTGGGAGGAGCCTGCCCTGTGGGCGCGGCACGCACCCTTCCCTGGAGAAACACCCGTGATGCCGTGTTCCCCGAGCACAGACTCACGGGGAGAGAGGAGAGCCCCGGGCGGGCCTGGGTGGGGGGGGTGAGGGCGGTGCGCGGCACGGGAAGCCCCTTAGCCCAGACAGTGGAGGACAGTGTCTGGAGAGGCCGCGGCCTGGGCTGTCAGGGTCAGCGGAGGCCCACGCTGAGAGCACCGCCCGGCTCGGCTGCGTCTGGCAGCCAGGGCACCCAGCTTGCATGCACACCAGCCCCTCACCGCCCGTGATCTGCACGCCATGCACACACGCTGACTCTTCCCCGTGATCTGCACGCCATGCACGCATGCTGACCCCTCCCCGTGATCTGCACGCCATGCACGCACGCTGACTCTTCCTCCCGTGATCTGCACGCCATGCATGCATGCTGACCCCTCCCCGTGATCTGCACGCCATGCACGCACGCTGGCCCCTCCCCCCCGTGATCTGCACGCCTGGTGTCTGTAAGTTTTATCTGTGCTTCCTGAAAGGCCTTGGGGTAAGAGGCCTGGGAGAAAGAGCAGAAGGGGGCTGACTTTGAGGTGGGCTTTTCCCCCAAAGGCTGCCATTCCCACAGGTGGCCAGGGCCGCTAGACCTGGGGCAGGGCGAGGAGCAGGGACCCTCAGGGCTCTGGGAACCACGTGCGCGCGTGGACACGTCAGCGCCGGCCCTGGCTGTGCCCGAGGCGCTCGCTGTGTGTGGGGCCCGCGGCCTGTGTGTGTTTGTTCTGCCCCTGCAGAGTGAGGTGGGAGGGGGCGAGACGCAGTTCCGTGAGGACGTGGGGTCTGCGGGCGCGGCGCTGCGGACCGGCCTCAGTCCAGCCGAAGGAGGAGGGGTTTCTCTGACTTCAGGTGGCCGCTGTACGCTCACGGCAACTGTCAGCAGTGAGCCCGTCCCTCAGCCGCACGACACCTGCTCCCAGGACTTCCCAGAGGTGGACGGGTGGGGGCTCCCTGCCGTTCCCCATCTCTCTCCAGGTAAGGTGCCCAGTGGCACACCAGTGGCACAGGTCTCTTCGCAGCCCAGCCCCGTGCCCCGTGGCCCTCCCGACCCTGCTGCTCCTTTATCTTGACTGAGTGGGATTTCCAAGTCCTTCACATTTGCTTTCTCCGTCCATAACCTCAACCAATAGACTAGTCGTGTGGCTATCGCTTTCTGTTCTCCTCTGGTTAGGCCCCAGACCTGGCACCTTACCGTCTTCCCGCGGGCCCTCCTAGCCCGTGAGCTGAAAGACGGCGGAAAGTCCGCTTTCTAGAGCCGAGGATCGCAGGGTCATGGTTCTTGGCGCCTACAGGATCGAGCGCAGCTGCTTCGGCCTAGTGCAGGTGCCTCATCCTCAGACGCGGCTTCCCAGGGCCGACGCGGACCCCGCTACCCCAGGGTCTCCCCTCTGCGGCTCTGCCGTGCTTCTCCTTGCTTCTCCTGCCTTTCTGCTCTCCCGTCTCTGACCGTCCATCCGGCTTCCCTCCGTCAGCCCCGCCCCGCGTGGGCCCCATCGCCAGAGCGCCTCTCCTTCGCCGTCCCCGGACATCTGCCCCCCACCACCCCGGTTCATTCTTCCAGCACAGGGGTCCCGTGCGCCTCCGCCCTGCATCTCCTTGCTGAGCTGAGCGCAGAGACAGCGTCAGACCCCTCACGTCACGGATGGCTCACGCCAGCCGTTCCGGTGTCCCTCCGAAGGAGCCGCGGCGGCCATCTCGGGAAAGCAGCAGCAGAGGGGAAAGGCATACCGACCTTCTGTGACCTTCTGTGACCTTCTGTGACCGCGCGCGCACCGTGAGCAGAGCCCGAGGGAGCCCCGAGTTTATGGCTTCTGCTTCGTGTTGGCCGTGTGCTATGTGTGAGAGGAGACACAAGCACGCCCAGGCGCTTTTGGCACCGTGTCGTTCTGTCCTTGAGGACCGGCGTGCCCGGGAAACTGCGGGCACCAGGACCGTGACCTCCACCTTCACAGAACACGAGGACCGGCGTGCCCGGGAAACTGCGGGCACCGGTTGCCCCGCATTTTATGCTCATTTACCAGAAAGAGAACCTGTCTGCCGAGGTGGCCGTGACCGGAGCGCGTGCTGGCTTGTGCGGTGTGAACCGGCTGCCCTCCGCGACCCTTACCATCCGGTCACTGCGCACATCCCTACGGAGGGGCCTCGCTGCAGGTGTTTATAGATGTCCCTCGCAGCCAGAGGGACTCGCGTCCGGAGGTGCAGCTCCCCGGACGCCGGGAGACCCGCGCCAAGCACACCCGCCTCCTCTGCTTCCTTCCGCGCTTGCTCCAGGCGGGAAGGAGGCCTACAGTTCGGCGACATGGTTGGCTTTTTTCCTAACCCATTCGCCTCGTCAGTAATGTGACATTCCCCCCAGCACATTCCTTCTCCTTTCTTTGCTGTCATCTCGATAAGATCTTATTTTTCAAAGAGGTCCCTTTGCGTTGGGGGTGTTCACAGCGAGCCCCTCTCTCTCCCCTGTTCTCTCGCCCCCTTCCTTCCCCGGGGGTGGGGGGGTTCTGCAGAGCCGCCCTGGAAGAATCCGTGCTCATCCATCCTTCGGGCCTTGCTTCCCACGTGGAGCCGCGAGCCTCCGACCTGGCTTTAATACTCCATTTCCTACCGGTATGTTCCCGGCCGACTGTCCTCAGACGGCGGGCGAGGCCTTCTCCCTCTCAGCCAGCCAGCGGAGTGGATCTCAGGAGCCTGTGTGTTCCCCTCCTCCGCCCGACCCCCGGAGGCGCTGGAGGGCTCAGACGCCCCGCCCCGCACTGCCCAGGGTGGGGGGAGATTTGAGAGCTCGAGGCGGCCTGTGACGAAGTGATGCCCGTCCCCCGTCCCACCCCACTTCAAGGCACACGTTCCCTTCAGAAGTGCAGTGGCGTGGGTTCGAATCTGCGGGCCGCTGGGCAGCCCGGGCGTCATGGGTGGGGCCGCTGGGGCGCCTGGCGGGACCACGCCGCGCCCGGCTCTGCCAGTCCCAGGCCCGCGGCCGCCTCCCAGTCCAGGGTTGGCAATCCAAGCATCTCAGGGCCCGTGCAAGTGTCCCCCGCGTCGGGGAACAGAGCCGGCATCCCTGCTCCTGGGCGCTTGGCCGTCCTTTGCCTTCTCCGCCCCTGCAGGCCCAGGCAGCTCGTGCTTGGAGCCCCCCGGCTCAGATCCGACGGAGGGGAAGATCGTGGCGGGCGCGCAGACGGCGTGAAGAGCGGCCACGCGGTCTGCGTGGAGAGCGGGCGGGGTCCTCCCGCGCCGGGGACCTGGGTCCGGCCCTCCCGGGCACGGGGAGCCCCCAGGTCCTCCCCCGTGCCTTGGAGCCTTTTCCACGTAAAGAAGCCGTGCCTACCGAGGAAGGGCGGCCCGGGGGGTGGGCGAGGCTGGCGGGGGACCCCGCGTCCTCCGCCGAGGTGCTCCCCCTCTGCAGATCCCCCACGCGGTGTCTTTGGCACAGGGAATGGTAGCCAACACGCCAGGCGAGGTGGTGAGCCGTGGCGCGACCTCCGAGGCCCGCTCCGGACCCGGTGCACGCGCAGGAGTGTGCCATTCCGGGTCCCGGCGGCTCCCAGGGCCTGGCGGGGGGCTCGCGGCCTTGGGACCCCAGAGGGGCCGCCGGGGAGCTGCCTGCTCCCCGGAGAGCGCGTGGGAGCCGCCCACTGTCTGAGGTCGTGGAGGGAGGGTGGCAGAACCGGGCGCCGTCTGCCGTCCAGGGCCTGCGGGATTGGTCTCACCTGGGCTTCGGCGGGGGCGGGATGGGCCGGGTGGGTGAGTTTGTCTTCTTGCTGGGTCTTCCGCGCTTTCTCTTCTCCATCCGGGCCGGCGCGTTGCTCTCCTGGGGCTTCTTCCCATTGTCTCCATGTTCTTTCTGTCATGGAAAGACAAAGAGCGAGAGAGGAGCAGCCCCGTGCGTAACTTCTCGTTGGGGCCGTTTGTAGTCCTGCTTTGTAAGATCTCGCCTCCGGGCACTGTAATTGGAAAGACATTTACTGCTTCCAATTTATAACTATTATTAATTTGACATCTTCGCTCCGAACGCAAGGAAGGAAAGGCCCAGATCATTATCAATATTCTAACATCCACGGAAAAATTAGTCAGGCCCCCTACCAGAGATAAATCGTGTGCTGAGGAGGTAGCTGTTGCTGGAGAAGATGGTCCTTATGTAATGGAAACGTTTAAAGTGGAGAAGGCCGTTCTATTTCTCTTCTTGATAGCTCCAGACAACCGGGGTGTCGAGGTGAGGGAGAGAAGCTATCCAGGAGGGCTGCCTAAGAAAAGCAATATGTTTGCTGGGCTGATCAATAGGAAGATTAACTTAACCAAGTAGAAGACGTATCAATCTTGCTATTGATCAGTTTAGCAAACATATTGGTGTGCGGGCGTAGTATGACAGGGCCAACTGGGCAGTGTTTTTTCAGACCCCCGGGTAGATGTGCGAGCCTGGTGGTGCGAGCCACGGCCGCCTGCCTCGGAACCGAGCCCCCTGGGAAGGGGGCTCCTCTCTTCCAGTGCAGGTGGAGTCTGGGGAGGGAGAATCGTGGGATGGCGCCAGTGAACATAAGTGCTCGATTCATATTTAATTAGCAGATCTTCTTTAGTAGAGGGACTCCCGTGTCTGAATTTTAAAAAGCAGCGCAAGCTTTCCTTTGTTGGATAGTACGTGAGCACGCGGGACATTTATTTTAACCACCCACCTTGGCGAGAGAGCCACTTGTGATTATTGAATAGATATATGGTTAAACACAACATAAATTAAACGCTGCCGCTAGGAAGCGGACCCATATTCATCTATGAAGACCACTATGCACGGTTTTAATCTCGTCAGAGGGCTACCATTTGGAATTGTTTTGGAGAGATGTCAAGGGCTCCGCGTTGAATTGTGGGAATCCGTAAGAAGCTTTGAGGCAGAATCGGTGTAGCGTTTACGCCTTTTATTTATTCATCCAGTAAGCTGCACAGAAGAATCAGATTCCCTGACGTCATGCCGGCCGGCCCCCCCCCCCGCCCCCGGCGCCGTGGCCCCCCCCCCCCCCCCCCCGTGCCGCAAGGGGGTGGGGCAGACCTGGGCTCTGGGTTTCCGTAAGCCCAAGTGTGCCCGCCCTCCACCCTCCCCCACATGTGGAGGAAACGCAAGGCCCCGGGCTTGATCCTGTACAGGCCACACGACCTGCAACCCGAGGAGTTCTATTATAGATCGGAATGCTCTCCCTCGCGAATGCCGCCATTGCTTCTCGCTCTTCCCCCCCACCTGGCCAGCCACCGGCGACCTCTCCTCCCCCCTAAGCCTCTGGGAGTCCGGCTCCATGGGAGAGGCGCGGGAGCCTCTTCGGCGGGCGTCCGCAGCGAGGCAGGTGCAGGTCGACCGGGCTGAGGCCCGGCTGCTCCCGCCCCGGGGAGCTCCAGAAATCCTGGGGCGCCGAGCGAGTGAGGCCGCGTCCTAGCGGGAAACCCGGATCGCAACGGGAGATAACCGCTTTTTCCGAGAGTGAGTTATTCATTACTTTCGTGCGATAATTCCATTTTACCTGGCGTCATTGTATAGGCTCGGGCAGGGAACAGGGAATCTCCTCCCGGTGAATTCGTGTGGACGTAGTGATGGAAGTTAGAGATGGCTCGTGTCTTACTGCGGAGGCTACGTTGGAGATGGCCGCCGAGAGTCCGGATGGGAGGGGCCGGGCCCGGGGCCACTGATGGGGGTGCGTCTCTGCCTGCGCAGGCTGAGGACCAGAAGACGCCCAGCGCCTCCCAGAGCCCGGCAGTCACTGAGCCGCGGCGGGGCCGAGGGCGTCTCGCGGCCCCGCTGACTGGGGAACCCGGCTCCGCGCGTGCCGCTCTGCGCGCGTCTCGGCTCTAGAGAAGGACAGATTTCCACTTCACGGCTTCTGTTTGGCGCACCTGGGCAGCTGCACGCGCCTGCAACTCAAACGCAGCAAATAGGATTTCAGGACACATCCCGCTAGGGGCCAGGATAGTTTCTTTGGTGTCTAAGACCAAAAGTTATAGCTCTATCCTGAGGTTTTTTAGAATTCACAAGTGTTCAGCGTTATCACTTTAGATTGTCTTGGTTCAATTAGTTTAAAAAGAAACACAAAACTTCTAATAGCTGGGCGCCTTGACCTATGCCGATTGTCTCAATCGCTAGCAAGCTGCGGTCCGGAGGTTCGTGGCTCAAAGCCAGTCTAGGTAAAAATGTCTACGAGACCCCATCTCCAAAATCACCAGCAAAAGCAGGCTGGAGACATGGCTCAAGTGGGAAAGCCCTAGCCGAGAAAGTCCAGCAAGCCCAAGGCCCCGAGTTCAAACAAAATAATACAAAAACAAACCAAACAGCGATGAACAGGACGGATCATAAAGCCAATTCTTTCAGCATTGAATCGAGAAACTCAGCTGCTGAAAAGATGGTGTGCATGGCAGCTAGAATCAGACTCACATGGCGAACTCATTTTAAATTCTGATTTCTAGGCTTTGCCCCATACCCAAAGAATTAACATCCCTAAGGTGGAAATCCAGAAATCCTGAATTTCAACAAATTCTCCCACTAATATTACATGTACTCTTGAAGACTCAAAGGCCTCTCGAGGGAATGGTTTGAGTTTATTGGATCTTATCAGTGTTCAAATGTTTAAAAGTACTTCATCTAAGTAGTTAAAAAGTGTACACCCACGTGAGGTTGGAAATATTTTGAGCTGAAGCACAACAATTTTACACAAAGAACCAAAGGTTTGGTTTATGTATGTCTTTAGCCTGATGCTGACCGATGATAAACACACAGATAAATCACCAGGCAATTTTGGCGGACCTCGGACAGACACTGGAGAGATGAAGTATTTATTGTGTCCTCCTTAAGTCCTTGTACGAAGGGTTGCCGTCCAACACGTCATTTCCTGCATGCAGTGCGTCCTAATCCGTGTCACCCTTTCACCCTTCTCCCCTATCACCCCCCAATCCCACCATCCCCTCCATTTCCCTAGATCCCCAGGAAGCGATCAAAGTCGCGAAGCTTCTACTCCGCCTCACTTACACCCTGAGGGATGGCATGACCGTCTGTGCAGCGATCGCACGCACACACGCACGTGCACACGGACACGCGCGCAAGGGACGGGACCTGGTGGTGATGAGGCTGTTGTAGGACCCTCATGCTGTCCCTCCGCCCCCCGCCCCCCGCCCCCCCCCCCCCCCCCCCGTGGGAGCACCATCAGGTCCTCCGTGAGGAGCTGAGCGAGGGAAAGGGTGTGTGGAGGCTTACAGAGGCTCTCGCCTCGCGGAAAGAGGCTTTCCCACGCGTCCACTTGTGAGCAAACATCTTCCCGTACAGTGACCCAAAGCGAGGCTCCGGAAAGAGAGGCGCGGTGGATGCCCTGGGGGAGGCAGAGCCCCCTCCCCCCCCCGTCAGACTTTCCCAGGGAGGGAAGGGGGTCTGCCTCGAAGGCCCCGCGGGATAAGGATGGGGCCGGGGGGTGGGGGGAGGCCTGCTCCCCCAGAAAACCAGGCTTCAAGCGGTCATCCGAAAACAGCCGCCGTCATGGCCCCTTCTAAACCGAAGGGCCTAGGGGGAGAGAAAGCAAGAGCGTATTCCAGAGCAGGTTTGCTCTGTGGGTGGCCAACAAGGAAGTGGAAATCACGGCTCAGGAGCAGCCCAAGTGAGGGTCACGGCACCTCCCCTTCTGCCTCTTAACACGCCCGGGCTCACCCCGGCAAAGCGCGAGCCCGTGGCCCAGAGACGCATTGCGGTCCGGCTACCCCGGGGCCAGCACTGAGCCGTCGGCCGCGTCCCCAGGCCGGGACGAGGGCAGAAGCCACGCTTGCTCCCGGTCTACACCCGCCTTCCCGGGGGTCCTGGCACACCGATGGAATACCTAACTGCGCTGGGTAGGATCGCTTCTGACCACACGCTCCCATGCTTCTCTTGGCGCAGGTTTAATTGGCCATAAGGGGCCTGGGTCTCCATCTTGGTCTCATTAGCACCAAATTTTAACTAAATGGCCCAGCTGACCCATGTCCAGCGCCTCCGCACCTCCTCCGAGGCCAAGATGAAAGTCCTCCGCGGTGCTCTCCGTTCATTAACATTTACATCGTGATTGCTGAAACTCGGGGGCAGTGGGGGGGGGGCAGCGGGCACACTCGGGGTGGGGGGGAGCTCTAAAGTTCCTTCCAGCAGGGCATCCTGCATTTTGATCATGCGTCCATGAGTCTCGTAGAGGAAATGGCGTGGCAAGTGAAATGCAAATGACTGGAGTGTGTGTGTGTGTGTGTGCGCGCGCGCGCGTGCAAGGTGTGACCCAGTGCAGAAGCGGGACCTGAGGAGACAGGTCGGGGGCTGACCTCGTGTAGTCGTCTTAGATCCAGCACGGTGTGTCTGCTGGGCACCCTGTGGTAACCAGGGAAGGGAGAAGGGGCGCGGGGCCTGGCAGGAGGGGCGCACGGTGTGTGGAACGCCTTTGGATGGGAACGATGGTGGGGATGAGTGTACCTTCCTTCCTTCCTTCCTTCCTCGCCTCCTCACGTATCCGTGTATGCACCGCTCACTGTTTCCTGAGCACAGGAGGCCCTGGAGGACAGGATGGGGGAGGAATAGGAGGACAGGGCCCCGGACTCGGGGTGGCTCCCGAGGGGAAGGCGGCCTGCAACGCGGGACGGGAGGCGGTCCGCGGAGCACGGGCCCCGGCCCTTCCCGGGCCCGGGGTGGCTCCCCAGGGCCTCCAGCGCGACCGCGGCTGTCCACGGTGCGGGCCGGGTGCTGCCCGTCCTCTGGGAAGGGTGGCGGGCCACGCTGTGCGCCGAGCCCTCTGCGGGGGACACGCCAGCGTGCGGCTCGGGGTGGCGGCTCGGCCCCGGGACAAGCAGAGCCCCCAGAGGGGCAGCTGTCTGCCAGTCCACCTTGCGCAGGAGAGATCTGCCGGCACCTGCTCCGCCCAGCGCAGCACTTCCCAGAGCGAGTCTCCCCTGCCGGCCACGGGCCATCCGATGTCTGTTCTTTAGCCGACGTCTAGGGCTCCACCTTGTAGTGAGTTAAATGCGACTTTCTGTCATGTCCATCCATCTTGACACGAGCTCCAGGGAGGAATAGGAACGGCTTCCTTTCCTTCTTCCCGTGCCTGACCCTCTAACCCATCGACTGGAGTCCTCTTACTCCTCGATCAGCTCTTCCCCCGCTAAGGGGAGAGCTAGGGCAATCAGAAACTGGAGCAGGACATCTTTACCTCGGGACCCCCAAAGGCTTAAGAGTAGAGGGAGAGAAAGCCCGTCCGTCCATCCACAGGAGAGGGAAGACCAGCGCCCGCTCTCGTGCGCCAGATGGGCAAAGGCTGTGGTGCCCGGCTCTTCCTGGGTCTTCCTGCCACCCTGTGGGTGCCTCGCCTGAGGGGGTTGGGCCACCGTGCTGGTCCTGGATCGGGGCATAGCATGACAATTTCTTGGTTTAGAGACGATCACACTTGCATCCACAGTGACAGGCTGACGTGGTCTCCTGGATAGAGGAGGACATACACCTAGGAAGACGCGGGGAATACGGGCTTGCAAGTGCGTAGTGCGGCCACCAAGGGGGTTGACTGGATTCAGCGTCTAGATTAGCCGCCAGCGTGGGGCATCAACAACGTCCACGCCGAGTCAGGGGCAGTGCTGGCTGGTGTCGGGGACCTGAAAGGGCCCCCAAGGGCCAGCGACTCCGCTCCCCCTCGAGGAGGTCCGCACCACCGAGCACATTCCCAGAACCTCAGTCGGCACGGCAGCTACACGGACTGCAGCGCTCGAAGGCCAGGTGCTGACGAGCATTGCGGGCATGTGACTGACTTCTGCAAACCACACAGCAAGGTGTTTGCATGACGTCCCCCGTGCCACGGAAACCCTGTGAGCCCAGGCTTGCCTCTCAGGCTCCGCGCCCGCGACGGCCAGGTCCAGAGGGGCAGGAAGGGCTGCTGCTGGGGGTGAGACCCAGGAAAGAAGCCACCTATACACATGGTGGAGTAATAATAATAATAATAAAGACAACGTATTATCAAAACGCATGCATGTGTCCACGGTTAAAGAACTGCTCAATTATTCATGCAATCGCAAACAATGAAAATTCTAAGACTAAACCTAGCTTTATTTTCTGCAAAACCGAGGCTCCGTTGCTAGATGTACGACTGAATTCCGTGCCTATTTCTGGTCCCTTCTGTGTAAATGATGCATCGTGCCCTAAAAGGAGGCTTCGTGTAGGCAATAAGAACAAAAAGCTGGGGCTGGGAATATGGCCTAGTGGCAAGAGCGCTCGCCTCATATACATGAAGCTCTGGGTTCGATTCCCCAGCACCACATATATAGGAAAAGCCAGAGGCGGCGCTGTGGCTCAAGTGGTAGAGTGCTAACCTTGAACAAGAAGAAGCCAGGGACAGTGCTCAGGCCCTGAGTCCAAGCCCCACGACTGGCAAACACACACACACACACACACACACACTTTTCAAAGGTAGACTCTTGTGTTCTATTCCTAAGTCATAAATTTGTGTTAAATCAATTCAGTGTGTTTTAAAAATGTTTTCTCATAACCCTTCCTTAATGGCTGGACTTACTGTTTAGAATCCTCATTATGGTACCAAAAAAAAGGGCTGTGGGGTGGGGTGGGGGGGACTGAGTCCAGCCGGTGTGTGTGGTGGAATTCGGGTGAGGTGCAATCTGAAATTCTAGATTTGGAGTAATCAAACGGAAGGGTACAGGACTGACACATCCCTCTGTGAGGGTTTCAGGTGGAGTAACGTCTTCACGGGGAGGAGGAGGACTTTGAAGCCGACTGGACAGTTTCTTGCAGTCTCTTCTGTAGTGTTTTCGGAGGGACATCTCCAAGGAGACTGGCTTCCGTGCTGTGAGGGAAGCCGGGTGAGGACGGACTGTCCAGTCCTGGGAGCGTTCTGCTGGCCAGCCAGGCTCCGCCCAGGCCCCGAAGGCTGATGACGCCTTCCCACCTGTTACACTGGGTGGCTGACCATCAGCCTCCTGGGGAATCTCACTCCATGAACCGGGGCCTCTCAGGGCCAGCCACGCCTTTCCAGTTCCCACTCCCGCAGCCTCCGCCCATCCGGAGTCCCGAAGGGGGCCAGGCTCCCGTCTCAGTGCTCAGACTCCGCCTCCCTCTCACCTGGGTAGGTGACCAAGCCAGGCTCCTCTTCCACACAGGAGCGCAGGGGCTCCGGCAGGTCTCATCGCATGGGAACCGAGCTAGACCCGTGTGAAACTCAGAGAAGACAGGAATCAGGAATACAAGAACATAGTCCTGATAAGGGTCAGTTACGTAGGCATGCGTCCCGTTAAGACCCAGTGCAACAGTGAAATAGTATTTCCTGGGACTGCGTTGATGGAAGCAAAAATTATTTGATTTACGATTATATGGATCTTAATTATAGAGTCTGAAACATAGAACTTATAGAGTCTGACTTTTAAGGTAGGTTGCTGTTAGCTATTAAAGCCAGTTTGGTTGGCCTTGTAGATTGCTTTGATAATCTACTCCGGTTGTGCGTTCGGGCTTCAGTGTGCACTTGTGAGTGCTGTCTCCGTCAGTAGTGAGGTGTGGAAGGGAACGTGACGGAAACGTGGTGGTCATGCTCGTGAGCGATCAGTAGCAAGATTTTTAAAGCCATCAAGCTAGGCCTGGTCCAGCAGGACCACAAGCCAAGCTACCCGGGAGGAAGCAGGAGGAAGAGTCCCAGTGTGAGGGACAGTTGAGGTGGAGTTAGGGAGTCCTTATTCCAAAACTCAGAATGAACACAAACCTATCAGGATCGTGGCTCAATGGTCCAGCATTGGCCAAGCAGGCCTCGTTTCTCTGGGATCCATTCCTAGGATCTCAAAGCGAATTTCCAACGTCCAGGGTGTGTTTTTTGCGTGGTGTGCTTGATAGAAAAGGGGACAATGTCTGTCTGTGGCTTCTCTTCACTCTGCTGCGCTGGGCCTGCAGAGCCCCAGCCCGCCATCTTTCTGTATGGAAACTACCCGTCTATTTACAACCGCACACATAGACAGCATGGAAATACAGGAACACCTGGGAATTCTACTGGAAACAAAAATAAAACGTAAGAATGGTCGTTACTCTAAGATGCACCGCTGCGGGCAGTTTTAAAATACAAAATTTATCCTCAGCAAGGTGGACGTTTTTTTTTCCTTCACTTTCTTAAATTAGCACGACCTATCGAGTGCCTACGTGAGTTAACGGTATTAGCAATTTGGGTTTTTTTTAAAGTGAAAAGGAAAAAAAAAACAAACAAAGAATTACAGAAGTCCAATGATTTCCAAATCAATCTTATTCTCCCAATGATTACATTTTCCGGTATTTTCCTTCTATTTGATCTTGAACATCAGCCATGAATTCTCTGGAGCCGACACGATCTTGTGAGTCCGACATTGGAGGGGAAGGGCATCGATGCAGGAGAGACGCGGAGCCGGGAGGCCCTCGGGTCAGGAGCGGAGAGGGCCCTCCCGGGACCGCGGAGGGAGCAGCCCCCGAGGCAGGACTCGCACCTGGGCGGAGGATGGCGCGGGCAAAAAGCGCCGGGCTTGGGGGAGCGGGCAGGCGTTTGGGGGGCCCCGGCTGCGTGCCAGCCTGCCCCCCCCCCCACGGGCCCTGCTCGCCACAGAACCCAGGCCAGTGGGAGAAAGGGAGCGGACGGTGCGGGGCTGTCAGAGCAGAGGCCCTGGCTCTGGGGACAGCGCGGGCTCCGGGACACCCACCAGAGGGGGCAGGGGGGAGACGGAAAGCATGGGGGGGGGGAGTCAAGCTGGGAGGTGATGAGGGGGTGCCATCCCTGGAGACAGCCTTCCTCCGTGGCCTCGGGAGCCCCAAGGGGCCTGCTGCTCCGTCCACAGCCGCACCCCACGCTGGAGAACGGCACCCCACGCTGGAGAACGGCACCCGGCTCCCGGAGCTGCGCTGCCCAGGGCCAGTCCCCACCCGCCCTTCACGCCCCAGCATGCACTGCCCGGCCCCCACGCCCCCCCCACACGGGCAAACTCTCCTGTGCCACACGCTCACTGGTAAATCTTTACACTAAAATCCATCCCGGCTCAGCTCGCCAGTGAGCTCACGGCCGTGGAGACACACGCACCACGTGGCCGTCCTAGGAAAACACTCCATCGTGTGGCAGCCGGAGCTGGCAGCGCTCCCAGGGCCTGGGCGGCCTCCACCCTGCGCCAACAGCAGCTCCCAACGTCATCCCTGCACCACCACGGCTGCTGACGGGCGGGGCCTGGGGCAATCTCGAAGCTCGCCTTCAGATGCTAGGAATATCCGTCGCAATACACGGCAAACGCTGCTAACTTGGTTGTCACCGATGGGTGATCCGTGTTCAAAACTGGATCTAGCCAGCTCCAACACCGGGGACACTCAGAACCGCCTCTGGATGGATAATCTAGTCTCCCCCGGCAAGTGCTACGCGGATGCGGGTTCGAGGGCAGGGCTCCAGAGCCTCCGTCAGGACCACTGCGGAAGGAAGAGACGCTAAAACCACAAACCCAACGGAACCGGACCCGGAAAAAACAAGCAGACACGCGTGAGGAGTCTGCTGCAAGCGAGCAGGGCTAGAGCCAGGAGCCCTCCCCCACACCCGTCCCACCCAGCCCAAGGGGAGAACCTGCCCAGGTCGCCCAACTGGCCGGGTAGACAGAGCCGTTATCTCGAGAGCACCACTGCAGTCCAACACGCGCCGCATGGCCCACGCACCCACGCAGCCTCTTACGTTAGGCAACAGGCACGGGAGGCGAAGATGGAGATGAGAAGAAGGACAGAAAACAACCCCCAGCTGGACATCGGTGCCTCGGGCCTGTAATCTAACTACTCAGGAGGCTGAGGTCTGAGGAAAGGAAGGAAGGGAGGAGGGAGGGAGGGAGGGAGGGAGGGAGGGAGGGAGGGAGGGAGGGAGGGAGGGAAGGAGAAGGAAGGAAGGGAGGGAGGGAGGGAGGAAGGAAGGAAGGAGGAAGGAAGGGAAAGAAGGAAGGAAGGAGGAAGGGAAAGAAGGGAGGGAGGGAGGGAGGGAGGGAGGGAGAAAGGAAGGAAGGGAAAGAAGGAAGGAAGGAGGAAGGGAAAGAAGGGAGGGAGGGAGGGAGGGAGGGAGGGAGAAAGGAAGGAAGGGAAAGAAGGAAGGAAGGAGGAAGGAAGAAGGAAGGAAGAAGGAAAGAAGGAAGGAAGGAAGAAGGAAGGGAGGAAGGAAGGAACTAGAACTCCCTACCTGAGCCCCGCCTCCAGGACTCTGTGCACCCCACCCTCGCCGGAACCCCACCTCCCGCAGTTTGTGTACCTCCACCCTGGCCTGAACCAGGTCCCCCAGCTTGAACCCCTTTCCTTGCTCAGGGGACTCTCGTCCCGGGAACCCCCCGCCGTGCGGTGCCCGACCGCGGGGCCAGTGTGTTCTGAAGAGATTCCCGTCTGCCCGGCTCCACATTGATTTTCCCGGGCAGGTGCCCGATGCCGCGGCCCGTTCGCGCGCGTGGTCAGATAGGCAGGGAACCCCCCCCCCCCCCGATCGCTCCGCGTGGTCGAGGATTTATGGAACACTCACCCCAGATAAATATTTCCTGAGTGTCGGCCGACGTACACCGCCCTCTGTAACACAAGGGGGTGGCTTAACTCGCCGCAGCCACCGGGCTTCTTCAAATCCCCGCTGGCTCGGGCGTGCGGAGGCGGAAGAAAGGCCCGACCTCACCTCTGACCCCCGGGTGCCGCCCTGGCTCCCTTCCCCACGGGGTAGGCCGCGCCGGGGCCCCTCCACGCGGCGCGGCCGCCCCACGCCCCTTCCGTCCGCCCGCGCCCACACCTGGCGCCCGCCCCGCTCCCCACCCGCCCGCCCGCGATATTGACGATATTCCCTGTTGATTTCCTCATTCTCTCGGCCCGGGCTGGACCGACCTCTTTAAAATTTTTTTTATAAACGTCCGTAATTGCCGCGTCCAACTTCAATTCATTACTTTCCCAGGCCTCATGTATTTTGATGATATGAGAGTGGACCGCATTTACATGCAAATTGAAGTTTTATATTAATAAGGGCCAGTGAAAGGAGAAGGCATGGTAATGCTCCATGATGACTTTTAAATACATTTGCCCATGTCTCGGCTGGCATTAGCATGGTCGGGCCACGAGGAAATCATGTTGGCCTGATTGCAATTTTGTTTTCCAATTGAACGTACAATTTCATCAGGTTTCCCTGTCATTTCTAATAATGACTTAAGTTTGCCCGCTAAATTGGAGAATTTCCCCGTCTCCCGGGCGGGCGGGCCGGCCACCGAGCCCCGCCCGGCCCACGCGGGCCGCGCCCGTCCCCCAGGCCCCGGCGCCCACAGACGGCGGGCAATGACGGGGGGCTCCGCGCGGCGCGCTGCCGACCCCACACACGTTACCTGGTGTCGAAGACTCCCAGGGCCCGAGAGCTCCTGTGCACCCGGGGCCCCCCTCGGCGCCTGGTCCTCACAGACCCCGCCTCTGCTCCCCGCGGCCCGGCACCCGTGGGCGATGGGGCTACCCTCCGCGGGGGCCCGTCGAGGTCCCGGAGGGCTGGGAGGGAAACCTCGCTCAGAGCGGACGCCGGGCTCTGCGCCCCACGGATAGGGGGGTGTGCGTTGGGGGGGCTGCGCCCCACGCTGCCCCCGGAACTCGCTCCCAGCCCGGTCCTGCGTGCGCGTGAACTGGCACGGGCGTCGGCCCTGGCAGGCACCGAGCCCCGGGGACCCGGCGCGGTGCCGTCTGCTGCGTGGTTTCCTCCATCCAACCCCCGAGCGCAGGTCCCTTGACTGAGAGGAAAACAATATCCTTCCGGCAAGCCTGTTATTCAAGCTCGGCGTTTGTCTGCACTGATTTTATCTGGGAGAGGACAAGTGCTGATGGCCGGTGGGATACGAGCTAGGCCGTCGGGGCGACCGCGGGGACCCGTGGTCTCTGACCAGGGCGAGTGTGAACCCGGCGCACCTCCCGAATTAGCACCTTCTATCTTCAGTGACAGCCTTCGGCAGTCCAGAGATAAGCCCGGCCTCTCCGGGAACAAGCGGGTCGGCGTGGCCCGGCACGGCGGTCGGTGAGACCTCGACGAGCACGTCAGAGTTCTCCAGGAGCTACTTAGAAAACAGGGGCGAGAGGGGAGGGCTGTCGGCTCAGCCCTTTCCGGTTTGATTGTGAGATTAAACACAAGGCGCCCAGTGCTGTTTGTTTATAGGTTTAATCTTCGTAATTATGGAAATGGTCCAAAGCAGAGGACCGGAGGCGCTATCCCGCAGCAAGAGCCCTTGTGTTCGCACGTGTCTTTCGTTCGTGTGGAGGGACGTGGCGACATGTCCACGGGCGTGCGTGGCTGTGGAGGGTGGCACCGGGGTGGGCGCTCTACCGTGTGAACCACACTCTGTCCCTAGCTCTTTTCCCTCTGGTTTTTTAAATTTATTTTTTATGGAGGGCCTCACATGACTTCCAGCCCGGATCCCCAACTTCCGTTTACCCTCTCTGGGTAGTCGGGGTGAGGGGCAGGCCCCGTCGTGCCCAGATTTTCGTGGGCTGGAGTGAGGTCTCCTGGACGATTTGTTGAGCGTGGCCGTGAGCTGTGACTCCCCGAGTCTCAGCCTCGAGTCCCGAGACTGCGGGTGTGAGCCACACCTTGCACACTCAGAATACGGGATCCCATCTCCCCACTTGCCCTTTCTTATCTCCAGTCTCCAGTTCCACCCTTCCCAATGGCCCCCATTCTACGGGCATTTTTCTTTGTTTAACTGAGATTCTACGTTGGGGGGAGCGCTCTGGAGGGAGGAAAAGACGGAGGAAGAGGCTGACTGTTGGTTTGGGGGAAGGACGCTGAGCGCCCCAGAGCTCCGCCCCGGGAAGAGCTGCCGGTGTGCTTTCCGCTCCTCTGTGGCGAGTGGAATCCGGACCCGCGGCTCTCCTCTGCCTCCAGATGCCAGCGCCCGCGAACACACGGGGGGCGCGACGGGGTGAAAGGGAGATGACGCGAGGCTGCTGTCGGCAGACGTCCGCGTGGGGGGAGGACCGGCCTCGGTGGGCCCCCTGTGGGCGCCAAGGTCCGTCAGCACGGAGGGACGCGGGAGGAGGAGGAGGCGGGAGAGGTGACAGCCAGGCAGATGGCGCGGTTCCCCGAGGCCTGGCCTGGCCTGGCTGGCGCTCACGCTGAAGTCAGGGGGGACCTGAGCCAGGGACCACGGAGGCCGAGACGCGGGGGGCGGGGGGGGGGGCGGACAGAGGCCCCGGGCCTTCCCTTCCGGTTCTGTCGCACCACGAGCCGAGGCCGCTGAGACCTGGGCTCTGCCCACTGGGGTCCTCTAAGTCAGGAGACCCCCCGCCCCCCAGAGGGCACGGTTAGCGAGCACCGGCTCTTGGGTCCAAACCCAAGGTGTTCTCCTCCCTTCTTGCCTTCCTGGCTTCCAGTCACAGGCCCTCCCGGGTCTCCATGCCAGAAATCCAGGCTGCTCGTGGCTAGGTTCTGTTTCCTCACCACCTTCAACCTCCCAAGTGCCTAAAAGCTGGAGGAATCCTCGCGCCAGGCCCCTCGGCAAGGCCGCCGGCTTCGCAGAGTCCCCACCCCCCAGCGCCATCGCCATCGCCAGCACACGCCCAGCGTCCAAGCCGCCCCGCCCGCAGCAGCTCTGTGTCCTGATGAAACGGCCTGAGCGCTTCCTTGGTTCTGCGTGCGTGCGTGTGTGCGTGCGTGTGCGTGCACGCACGCGCGTGCGCCGGTCCTAGGGCCTGAATTCAGGGCCTGGGTGCGGTCTCCGAGCGGCCCCGGAGCGCTGACGACCTGGCTTCTCTGCTGCCTACCACCTTGCCTCGCTCCCCGCAAGCAGACCGCCTCGCGAGGGGCCGGGCGACGCGTGTCAGGGCCCTGACGGATCGTGTGCATGCACGCGTGTGCACACCCACACTCTCTTACAGATTCCTTTACACCATCCAAACTCCACGGGGGTCCGTGCCCCGCCCCGCCCGCCCCGCAACGTGAGAACCCCCGGAGCAAAGGCAGAGGGTGGGACAAAGCCGGCGGGAAGCCAGCAGCTGTCCCGTCCCACCGCAGTGGCTGCCAGGGCACCCCGGGCCGCGTGCCGGCGCTTCTGCTCCCGTCACCGTGCGTCCAAGGCAGGCCTCTCCTCTCCTCTCCTCCCCGCGGAACCTCCAGACCCGCCGCTTGGCGCTCCCATGGGGATCTGCGGTGCCCTCTACCTGGCTCCGTGGGTGCTGAAGCCACAGGTCCCGCAGGTAAAATCCGGAGCAGGCTCAGCCCGGGTTAGCTCACCACCCGGGGCGAGGGCCTGGACGTGCCGGGTGTGGAAAGCACGCGGCACACCCGGTGCGCACACGCGGTGACCGGTGTCCCTGGCTTGCTCAGGATGATCCAGCCGTGGCAACGCTACCACGCATCCCAGGAAATCCCCTCTGAGGGGCCCTGACACTTGCCCACCCTGAGAGCCCATCAGCTGGATCACACAAAGTGCTCACGATACCCAGCCAAGGCTCAGCGCGGAAGAGCTCTGTGCTGTTGAGGCGGCTCGCAAACCAGTGCACGGCCTCCCCGGATTGAGAGATGATGTTTCTTCCTGGGGAACGTTCGATCACCCTGCTCTGCCCTCCAGAACTGCCCTGCCCTCCCTCCAGGTCCTAACAGGACTCACACGGATTCAAGGATAGTTTGCAGGAAGTCAGGTGACACAGCAAAGTCACAGGAAGTCGTTTTGTCTTTCCTCATTGTTGTTTGTGCTGCACCGTGAGCAGTTTCCCTTCCATTAAGTTTATTTCAGGGATATCAGTCCTCTTGTTTGTCATGGTAAGGCGTTCCAGAGATGACTTTTCTAGCCACTAGAGAAGGAAATAACGGACACAGAGCAATCACTGTCTAAATCTTTCTCTCTGCCTTTTGTCCCTCAAAGTAGAGCAACCAATTTTTTTTTTTAATGTCTTCATTGGAAACCCAGTGGAAAGGAGAGCAGAAAGTCACAGCTCTGACAGGAAGGAGCTTTCCCTCAGCAAACGCCTCTGCTAGGTAGGGGCAGAGCAGGGATCATTCCTCCTGCCCTCCCTCCCTCCCTCCCTCCCTCCCTCCCTCCCTCCCTCCCTCCCTTCTTTTTCTGGGAAATCACCTTCCTAAACTCTTTCCTCATGTTTGTTTGTTTTTTTACTATTGAGTTTAAGATGTTCTTTGTGTGTTTTAGATGCTAACCCCTTGTCAATATCTACAGTATATAGTTTGCAAACACTTCCTCCCGTTGGCTGGGTCGGCGTCGACTCTGTTGCCCGTGTCCTTTGAGGGCAGCCTTCCGTTGGAATCCCCCTGCAGTGCGCGCTGTAGAGTTGCCCTTGCTTGACTTTTCTTACCCACGCTTTCCGCATCACCGCCAGGGCTCAGCGGCTCCCTCTGAGGTTTTCTCCCGAGGACATTGTAGTCTTTGCTCCTATGTTCAAGCCTGATTTTGCAGAAGCTAATTTCTGCATAGGATGAAGGTGGAAGGTTCAGCTTCGGTTATTTACTTATTTTCGCAGGTTCCATAGCTCCTTCTGTGGCTCTGTTCTTCCTCCATGAAGTCAGCTTCTCACCCTTCTCAAAACTCGCATCACCGCGCATGTGAGGTCTTATTTGTGGGTGCTTCGGTATTCCCACGGGTTGCTCTGTCTTTGTGCCACAGGGTAGCGTGCTGTGGCTGTGTAGGAAATCTGGCCATCGGGAAGACTGAGACCTTTACGTGGGTTCTATTTTCACGCCAATGGGTTGACTCCACTAGGTCCCGTGAGGTTCCACATGCATTTTAGGATGGCATTTTCTATTTTCTGTATAAAGTTTCTTGGGATTTTGATACATCGTTTCCATATTGTATTATCGTCTTAACACCAAGTTTTCCAGCCCAGAAACACAGGAAGTTTCCATTTAATTGCTGCCCAAACTTTCAACGATGCCTTACAGTGTTCAGAAGATCACTCTTCACCCTCTTCTTGATAAGCACTCTTTTCTGGATGCTTTTACACTTTCCATTAGAGATGATCTCGTCTTGATGTAGAAAATCAGGACGGGTTCTTCTCCCGTGCAAAGCTGTTGAACGCATTTATCGCTTCCAGCATGGTTTCGGGAAGTGCAAAGCTTTCAGGTTTTCTACACATACAAATGAACGCACGCCAACATCGAGCAAGTCTGTTCCCTTCTCAAAACTCGCATCACCGCGCATGTGAGGTCTTATTTGTGGGTGCTTCGGTATTCCCACGGGTTGCTCTGTCTTTGTGCCACAGGGTAGCGTGCTGTGGCTGTGTAGGAAATCTGGCCATCGGGAAGACTGAGACCTTTACGTGGGTTCTATTTTCACGCCAATGGGTTGACTCCACTAGGTCCCGTGAGGTTCCACATGCATTTTAGGATGGCATTTTCTATTTCTGTATAAAGTTTCTTGGGATTTTGATACATCGTTTCCATATTGTATTATCGTCTTAACACCAAGTTTTCCAGCCCAGAAACACAGGAAGTTTCCATTTAATTGCTGCCCAAACTTTCAACGATGCCTTACAGTGTTCAGAAGATCACTCTTCACCCTCTTCTTGATAAGCACTCTTTTCTGGATGCTTTTACACTTTCCATTAGAGATGATCTCGTCTTGATGTAGAAAATCAGGACGGGTTCTTCTCCCGTGCAAAGCTGTTGAACGCATTTATCGCTTCCAGCATGGTTTCGGGAAGTGCAAAGCTTTCAGGTTTTCTACACATACAAATGAACGCACGCCAACATCGAGCAAGTCTGTTCTGAGTTGGAGAGAGATATCTTGAGAGAAATCTTTGGCCGGTTTTAAAGTAAACATTTCTTCACGGAGAGGGGAGGACTCAACCAACTCAAGACCCCTCCTTTGGTTTAAAGTAATTTCCAAACGTTTTTATGAGGATTGATTCACAGCTTATACTGATTTGCTGGTTTTTCCAACAAAAACATAGTGAGGTGCGCTTGCGGTGCATGAACGTATCTTAACGCCATTCTCTGCCCAGCTGGTGTCCCTGGCTCCGCACCGCAGAGAGGCCACAGGCCCGCGCCCACCAGGCCCCTTCTTCGTCCCAAGCGGAGCTGCTGCCCCCCTCCGCCCTTCCTCCCCATGGCAGGTGCCCAGAAACTCAGGGCGGAGGGCTCCACTGGGCCCCCAAGCGCCTCCTCCACGCGGGAGACGCAAAGGCCCAGCACGCCGGGTGAGGATCTCTCTCTGCACACAGATCGCCCCTTCCGCTCTGGCGTGCGGTCTCTGGCACGCAAAGGAGTTGCTCGTGGCTGTGGATTATGCAGACCGCCGGCTTATAGGCCCTGACTCTAAGTGGCATTCATTGGTTTAGACAGATCATCCAGAAAGGAAATAGAAATAATCTTTTGTTCGTTTGTTTTATTTGCTCCCCAGGCTTTGCAATTCACAGCCTAATAATTTCATTTTAAAAGGAACTGTCACGAAGCGTGCCTCTATTTACTATTAAAATAGGAAGAGAGAAACTGATTAAATTTCCAGCAGGAACAAGCCTTCTGCTTTCCTCCCTCCCTCCCTCCCTCCTTCCCTCCCTTCCCTCTTTATTTCCTTTCTCTTCCCTCCTTTCTTCCTTCTCTTTCCTTCCCCTCCCTTTTTCCCCTCTTGCTAACATATGCAGATATATTCCAGCCAGGTGCTGGCTGCCCACGGCTGTAATCCTACCTACTCTGGAATAAACATAATTAAACATCACACACACACACGCGCGCGCACACGCACACGCACACGCACACACACGCAGGCATCCCAGGCCAGTAGCCCATCCAGCAGGGCCTGAGCTGGCCGGTGAGAGATCATCCGTCCCTGGAGGAGAAACTGGTGTGGGTAAAGTTGGGTCAGGGTGTCGCCTGAAGTTGTCCCGCGTCCACACAGACATCTGGGACACTTGCGATGGGACTGAAGAAGCCAGGGGACCTGAGAGCTAGGGCCTAAGGACTGGGAGACATGGCCATCCCGATGGCAGACCGGCCACGACGGGGACCGGAGGCAGGCTGTGCTTACGCTGTTGGAGAAGCAAGGAGCAGGTAGTTGGGACAGGTGCGGCAGGAAGCTGGGGGAGGCCTGACCTGGCCGGCCGCGGACAGCCCTGGCTGCCCTGGGCGCGTGGGGCCTTGTGGGTGCGGGAGAAACGGCAAGGCCTGGATCCCACAGCTACAAGGTTCTGGCTGACATCGTCGGTAAAAGGAAGAGGCAGTCACGGAGCCCAGCCTGGAGGAGAGCCCCAACCCGGAGAGACCGTCCAGGACAGACAGGAAGAAGCAGGGAAGGCGGTCGGGCAGCCCGGAGCCCTCTGGAAAGACTGCAAGGGCTGAACTACACTACGCCCGGGCCTCAGAGCAGATCTACCCTGAGCAGGGTCCCGGGGAAAGGGGGGGGTGCGGGCCGGGCCAGGGGTGTGTGCCTACACGGTCTTGGATGGGGCGTGAGCACACGTGGTCCAGGCGGGGGGTGTGGGCACCCATGTGGTACTGGATGGGGTGGGGGCAGGCCATCTCAGCACGGGCACTCAGGGTAGACCTGTGGTCAGGGTTTTGAGGTTCATCTTGGCATGTCTGCTCACACATGCTACACCCCTTCATTCTCGCTACGGCACGGCCTCGTCCGTGGGGCCCAGCCTTCAGGGCTCACCTGCTGACTGGACTTGGGTCACTGACGGGTGGGCAGAGGAGGGGTTTTGTCCTAAGCTCCCTTGAAGACGGACATCCATCACGGAGGTGAGTACCTAGCCATGCGTTGTAACCACAGGACGTCCTCCTGCCTGCCCCGTGGCGGGTCGCTTTAAGCTGTCCTTGCTTAGTGCCCATAGGGCACTATTAGTGCAAGTGGACGTCACCCTCTTGCTCCCCCCCCACTCCTTTTCCCCTTTCTTCTCACTAAACGTGGCAGCTTGTGCAGAGAACGCCGTGCCTCTACGCGTTTGAGAAAGCCTCCCGTTGATGCTGTGCTGGCCTCGGAGTTCTTGTCCCGATTCCCACACCTCCTTTTTCCCGATCAGCCTGCGTGGGGAACTGGGCTCTGGCAATGCAGAGGTGTCTCTGTGACAGAATCACACTCCGGTCCTTGAATGTGAAATATTTAGACTTTCATTTTTAATTATTCATGAAATGTGCAGATGCACGGTCCAGTGCACACTTGAGCAAAATCTGCTAATGGCCCTGAACGAGTCATAAACACCTCACCAGGGCGTCTGGGGCCCGTGGCTTCCCTCTGCTAGAGGCGTTATTATCATCTGCAACTGCTAAACAGAGAACTCCAGATGACGGGCCCGGCACCCAGCTGCAGAGACGTTTCCACGTCGGCACACGAGGGGGGATGTTCAGCAGGCCCCTAGGACAGTGCCCACGCCAGTTCCGGGCGGGGGAAACAGTGCAGGGCACAGATGCATTCTGTCAGCGCGTAGGCACACCTGCGTGCGCACAGGTACACCTTGGCCTGTGACAATTCTCAAGGCGCAGCTGGCTTTTCAGTGGGCCCGGTAGAACAGAAGCAGACATGACAAGTTCCCAACCCCTGTGATGGGAAAGGAGAAAGCATGCACGCCAGTGGTGGCGGTGGTCAGCCCTGTCAGCGGATGTAGATCTGGGGTGGGCATGGCTTTCCGGATGTGCGCCTGGGTGGGCGTCGCGCTCACAGAAGCTGAGTGGAAGACCACGGTGCCACTTATCTAAGCAACATCAACACATAACCTTTGGCAGATGCTTATTGAGCACGAATGATTGTCATGTGTCTTCCAGGATCAGAAAATACAGGAACAAATCAAACGGACAGGTTCCGGTCCTCAGGTGGGTTTTAGTCTAGTGACCAGGATGAGAAAAACAGAGACCACCCAGTGAACTGGGCAAGGGAGTGAGGGGGAGAGCAGAGGTCAGGCCTGGGACAGACACCGGGCGAGGGCAGGTGTGGCCCGCCAGGAGCTCAGCTAAGCACGGAGGCAGCAGAGGAAAGATAAATCAGAGCATTTGCTCCTGTCGGATTTCATATTACTAAAAATACTGAAGAACCTGCTTTGTGTGCAAAGAAAATAAACTCAGAAAATCACAGAGAACCCCGGAAAAAGAAATGAGGTCACTGACAAAGAAAGCCATAAAAAGACCTTTTCTTTTAAAACAAAGACAATGCCTTATGGGGATTATAACATATATAGAAAAAGAATAAATGGATAGAGAGAAGAGCCGAACCATCAGTGACAAAAGTGGAGGCACGCTGCTCATAGATTTTGTCATTGCTTGAGGTGTATGAAATAGATAACAACAGATTAAGAATACATTTTAAGATCTTCAAAGAAAACTTGAAACAAAACCACAAATACTCCTCATCTCCTGTGAAAAAGTATCCTTCAAATCGATTATGGAACCACGGCGTCATCTGACTTCAGTAGTGGCTCACAGGCAATAGCATTCAAACATCCTCCAGGAGAGATGATGCAATCCACACATCACAATTCAGACACCACTTCCACCAGCTCATTAGTGAAGGAAAAAAGCTACGTTTGCAAACATAAGATGAGAAAGCAAAGTACCCAGTGAATCCGTGAAACCACTGCCCTGTGATCATGGCACAATCACAGGAAAATGTAAATGCAAGTTCCTGCCTGGCTCAGAGCTCTGCCCCACGTATTCCCACGTCCCGCCAGCCCACTCCCTGGCGATTCTGCTGGAGTTCTGAATTCCCACACATGGCTTGCAGAGCGTGCTAACAGTGCCAAGTGGGAGCTGCCACTCACACAGGACAGCCTGGGTCCCCCACAACTCCACTGGGGGGATTCTCATCTGCAGGCAGAGCTGGCCAGGTCTGGAGGTACCACTGCTAACGTGGTACCCTGCCTGTCTAGCTGTCTGGAAGCCCTGAGTTCAGTCTCTAGTACCACTCTTACATATCAGAATTGCTATCAGCAAGATGTAGGGGCACACAAAGACTCTTGGAGACACAATGGTCATCTGAGATGAGTATTGTCCCGGCCTCCTGTGCGCAGAAACGCCGACACTCCTGCAAATGTCTGAGGACAGAGAAATGTAAGCATGTGGACCGGTAGTGCCTGGAGCCCGTACAAGCCCAGTGTGCTCCTAGGATTCTGGGGCACCGCAACGGAAAAGAAATGCTTCAAATGCTTCCCTCAATTGCAACACTACCACTTTATGAAGTGAAATAACACTTGCACAATGAATACATACTTCAAGTTGACTGGAAAAAAATGTATCATCACCCTTCAAAGCCCAGGGCAGGTAGAAAAGTTTGGCCAGGGTAGAGAAAGTGAAATCCAACAAGCACCGCCCCTGTGTAAGCCACGGCACCCGGAGGTAAAGGCGTGGCCTGGTGGGGTGGACCTCCCCCAGCTCGTCTGTCCCACCCAGAGCAGGAACAGGGCTCGGCCTCTGACCCTGACTGAAGCGGCCCAGAGTTGAGTGTAGGATGCTGCTCGTACTTCATGGCCTTCAGGGCAGGGGTATCAGTTACAGGTCAAATGCTGGACTCACTCACCTCTCCTCTTGTTCACGGGCCTCAGTCGTGTCCCCGGGGGAAGGGGTCCAGCTGTGCGGATCACACAGCTGTGCCCTCAAAGATCGCACTCTTCTTCCTTCTGAGGCTGCTTGATTCTACAAAGTCTTCCTCAGCCCGACCTCCCTTCCCTCTTAAGAGGGCGCCCAGGATCAAACCATCCTTGTCCCCTCCCTGGAGGGGCCAGTCATCTTCAATATGCATCTTCTGGACACTTCTCATGTCTGAAGGGGACTTCTCAGGGCCTAGTGTTCGGCTGGCTTCTTTCTCTACCAGGCCCTACCTGCGAGGTGGGGTCTGTCTCATTCTTTTAACATTTTCCATATTGTTTATGTGAGACTCTGAATGCACAATGCAGAACACAATTCCCAGTGAAGTGAGCCTCTTCTGTTCCTGAGCACAGAACTGGTGCTGGTTTGGGGAGGTAGTTTCCCCATCTTCCCATGGTACAGATACAGAACTGAGGTTCACAGAACTAAAGTCCCTGGTCCACAGGTTCACTGGTGATTCAATATGTGCATACATGCATGAAGTTGAAATCTCAACATGGAGATCTACATTGTTATCACCAGAAAGAAAAGACACTTGGAAATATTTGATTAGTTTCCTTGATGCATCCATCCATCCAGAAGTTGTGAGCCTTTAATGAGCACAAATGCGTAGAGTTAGATGTGCGTGCGTCCAAGGAACGCCAGCTCCCCGTGACAGGCATCTGATTTTGTAATTAGGTAAATGTTGTGCTCAGCAGGTCAGGTAACCAGGACAGATCTAGCAGTGAACATGAAGTTGACCCGCCCTTTGTGGGCCTGAGTTCTGAGGTGAGGTTTCTTCATTTACTTATGTATTTGTTTTTGGGGGAGGGGGATAGAATCCAAGGCCTCGCTTACGTTAAGCTAACCTTCTACCACTGAGCCCATTTTACAGCAAAGTTGAGCATATTTAGGTTTCTCTATCAACTTTTCCTGGTCTTCTTGTGATAAATATTTCCGACTAAGAACGAAAAACTAAAACCACCACTGACAACAACAAAAGAGAAAGGAACAACAAAATAAAACCCCAACCAAACAAAACCCCCAAAAACTATTCAGAAAGAGGAAGACTTGCAGACCGTACTCTGAATTTATTTTGTTGTGCTCTGCAGGTCTTTATTATTATGACTATCTAGTCAGTATTTCTTCTCTTGGAGAATAAACAATGCCACACAGAAATCCACCATTCTTTTCCATCTTTACTTCCATATTCCCAATTTGATTTTCCTTCATGGTATGCCATTAGGTCATAATTACATGTTCAGACTTAGTTTCTGGGTGATTAGGAGACATCCATGCAGAGTCTTCACTGTCTCTTAGAGCAGACGAGTCACACAGATGGTAGCTGGTGTTCTTGATCTCATAGCCTTCGGAACAGCTAGTGATGCTCTGACATTATTTCCAAAACATTTGGCGAGATTAAAGATCATCTTTGTTTCTGTTATGACAGTTCGTTGTTGATATTATAATTATTATTTACTGAAAACAACTTTGGCCAGGTAAAAACAAAGGAAAGCACAGGGGGTCACAGGAGAGTTCAGAGAGAACCTTGGACAACCTACCGCAGAAATGTATTTCAATAGAAAATAAAAGCACACCTCCCTCTCCGACACACCAGCGGACGGCAGCCGGCACCGGAGCCAGAAACACGGCGTGCGTCAGACTCCCGCGGAAGGCACTGAGATGGAAACCGACCAGTTGGGCTAATTCCCTCTAATTGAAACTTGTTTAATGACATCATTACCCCAGCTAGAATGCTTCAGCTTCTTTTTTTTCCCCCCCTCTACTTCTGTTTCTAACTTGTTTGCCCGTGCTAATTAAAGAAATGTGCCATGTTTGAAAACAAACAAAAATAAATTGGATATGTCGGTAGGAAAATTGCCCGGGAGATGTTGCCAAAACGGTGTGGAATGAAGCGAAGCCCTGTGCTTTGGGCTCTGTGGCGGCTGTAGCCCGGTGCCCGGGAGGGCTGAGCCCGGTGGTGTCGGGGCGGGGGGGGGACGGGCCCCTCGGCCTCCCGTGCTGCGGGAGGAGGCCCCGGCATGCTTGACTCTGCCCGGCCTTTGCAAGCATTGATCTAAGGGGAGGACTGTCAGTTAAGACTCAGCCTTCATTCTCTGCTGGCCCCAGCTAGCTGCGAGAAAGTTTAATTCTGAACTGTGAAAAGATTCAATAAGTCACCACAAATCACCCCCGACTAAAGCCAAACTGAGTAATTTACACAGCACTTTGTGATCTTCAAACAGCTTGCAGGGGCGATTATTCATGCCCGACATGAGGCCGCAGGGCCAAGCTCCCTGTTTGTTCTAAGGCCGGAGAGAGGTGTTTGAAACCTGCGAGAGAGGACCAGAGGCCCTGAGCTCACCGCTAATGTGACACCTAATCTTCTTAGAGCACTAGGATAAAATAAGTATCCATTACAAAATCGGCCTTCATCCTGCCCCCTCCTGAGCGGGGCCACTCTGATAGCCGGCGCAGAGACAATTGCTGGATCCAGACTTAATCAGGTCTTAGGACGCAGGCATCTCATAGCGAGTCCTCTGCACTTGCGGACCTGACTTGCCGGCCCCTGGTAGATCAAAGGGAGTTGGCAAAAATCAGATTAAGGCCGGAGCAAAGGGAGGCAGGTTTGGACTGCATAACGGCCGGGTCTTTCTCCTCCCCGCCTCCCTCGCACACACGTTTATTAAGGCCGTGCGGTTAATCCCAGTGAGCTTTGGGCACATTGTGTTCGCCTCCGTGGCTTTCTCCCTCCTCTCAGCCAATTAAAACGCTGTTCCAGCGGCACAGGACCGGACTGTGGGCGCGGGAGAGGCGGACGGGGCTGGCCGGCGGAGGGGTGCACCCTCGGGAAGCCGGACGGGCGGCTCTTCTGAGCCAGGGCGGAGCCGGCCGGGGACGGTGCTGATCGTGAGCACAGGTGGCCGCACACACGGGCTCCACCAATTACACCAGCGCCGTCTCCCCTCGAGCGCGCACCCGCAGCCACGGGAGGCGAAGGCGGGCGCTCGCTCCCCGCCCCCGCGGGGGGGGGGGTCGCCAGGGCGCGGCGTGCGGCTCTGGGGTCCCCACAGCTCAGGACGCCGGCCAGATGGGTGAGGAGGCGGGGGCGGGAGGGATTTGCCCTCCGCCGGCCGCTGGCAGTCACCTGCTGTCGGGGACGCGTGGGCGCCGGCAGCCGCGCGTGGGTCCCCGGCTCGCCCTCCCCACTCGGGCTGGGAGGGAGGGAGGGAGGGAGGGAGGGAGGCTGACCGGGCCCCTCTCCCCGGCCGGCCGGGGCCTTGGCCGCGGCGCTGGGCTCATTAGAGTGGATTAGGGGGCGGCGCTGAGCGGGATGAAAGCGGGGGACCCGGCGCTGCCGTGACCGACCTGCGCCCGCGGGGCTCGCGCGTCTCAATCGCCGTCTGCTGGAAAGGCGCTGGTAATTGCGGAGGCCCGGGCCCGGCGTCGGGGGTCCAGCCCGGCCCTCACCCCGTCCCCGCACGCGTCCTCCCTCCTGGGTGTTCAAAGACAAAGGTCCGCACGCGGCCCGCCGGCCTCCGTGAGCGGAGGACACACACGCGGGGCGGCCGGGGCTGCGTGAGGCCGGGCCGCGGCCCGCCGAGCCCCCGCGCGTCACCGGGACCGACACGGCGGAGCCCACGGGGGGCCGTGCCCCCCCCTCCCCCCGCTCCAGGTCCACGGCCGGCCTCACCCGCCAGCGTCCGCACCCGGCTCGGGCCCCGGCTGGGTGCTCCGCCATCTTGCACACACTGCTGCTCACCCGGGGGTGGGGGGGCTGGGGGAGGACCCGACCCCCACGAAGCCAGGGCTGCAGGTTAAGACGGGATGGGGTTTAAAGGTTCCCAGGAAGCCAGGGCTGGTGGGGGGGAGCCCTCGCTCCGTGGTGGTGCGGAGATCAGCGCCACGGTGGTGGAAGGGGAGGGAGGGAAGGCGTGGGGGGCTGCCGTCCATCCGCCGTGGCCGACAGTCCTTTCGATGGAGACAGGCCTCCGGGTCCCCGGCGCCCGCGAAGGTTCTAGAAGCCCGAGACGGAACGGCCCGGCCGGCCGCAGAGGGGCCCGGGGACGCGGGCCGGAGGTCAGGGCCGCCGGCGGGGGTCGCGGGCCTCGCCCGCCCTGTGGAGGGACGTGGGGCCGGGGGCCGGGGGCTCCTCGCTGGATTCTCCCCCCCCCCACCGGCCCGCACAGCCCCACGCGGGGCGTCGGGGGCCGCGGCGTGCTCTGCGCGATGCCGAAGCGGGTTCCGCGGCCTGGGGGGGGGCGGGGGGGGCGCCGGGCGGGGTTCAGCGCCTGCGTCTGGAGTCTGGTCATTTCCGTGTCTCTAAGTGGAGTTCCGTGGAGACGGGGACAGGCCGGCCTCCCACCTCACACGGGGGGGGGGGGGGGGACAGGCCGGCCTCCCGCCTCACACGGAGGGGGGGGAGGGGGGAGGGGGGAGAGGGGACAGGCCGGCCTCCCGCCTCACACGGGGCGGGGGGGGGAGGGGACAGGCCGGCCTCCCGCCTCACACGGGGGGGGGGAGGGGACAGGCCGGCCTCCCGCCTCACACGGGGGGGGGGGGGAGGGGGAGGGGGGAGAGGGGACAGGCCGGCCTCCCGCCTCACACGGGGGGGGGGGGAGGGGACAGGCCGGCCTCCCGCCTCACACGGGGGGGGGGGGAGGGGACAGGCCGGCCTCCCGCCTCACACGGAGGGGGGGGAGGGGGAGGGGGGAGAGGGGACAGGCCGGCCTCCCGCCTCACACGGAGGGGGGGGAGGGGGGAGGGGGGAGAGGGGACAGGCCGGCCTCCCGCCTCACACCATCCCCGCCCGTGGCCGAGTTCCCTAGCAGTTTGGGTGTCGGAAGCCGCGTTTCCAGTGGGCAGCGTGGGGCAGGAGGCCCAGAAGGTGGGGAGACCAGCGCCCAGAGCACTGCCCTCCGTCCCGCCCTCCCTCCCGCCCTCCCTCCTCCCGGAAGCCGAGGGATCGCCCGCCTCGTCCTCCCGCGCTTTCCACCCTGGACGCTCCGACGGAGGCTCCGTCGTCTGCGCGGTGGTTTCTGGAGCCTGCCACCGTCGGACCCTCCATTAGCACATCCATCAAAAGGGAAGGCAGCAGAGAGCCCGCGCGCCCCCGGGTCACTAATTACCGCCTTCTAGAAGGGGCGCCAGGGGACCGCGCTGAATGCAGTGCTGGAGGACAGCTCTGCAGCGTGGGCTGGCCGTCCTGGCGCGGCACCAAGGGCCGGACCCGCTCCCCTCTGACCTTCCGCCGGGCCGGGTGGCTGGGGCGCCGGGCCCAGCCTCGCTAAAGAGGGACGCTCATCACACGAGGCCCCGAGGGCGGGGAGGGAGGAGACGGGGGCTGCGGGGGGCTCCGTCCAGGTGGACGCGCTCCGTAAGAGCTCATTAAGCGAGAGCTGAGGACGGTGACATCCCCACGGCCCCGGAGGACCACACTCGGCCCGCGGTCAGAATGAAACGGAGCAACAACCCACGGGGAAAGGCCCCGGGGGCTCCGGGGAGGCCCGCGGCCGGCCGGTGGGCTCGCGTGCTAGTTCCGGGAGGCGGGTTTCCGGGACCCTCGACACCCTCGTCATTTAACGCCGCGGGGGAAACGTCCGTGGGCCCCTCGCCGTCTCCCATCCGTGAAGCTAAGCCGCGCAATTAGGACGGTCAGAACGGAACCCGTCCATGGGGCCCATGGCCGCCGGGGCTGGGTCCACGCCGCCCTCCTTCGCGGGCGGGCGGGCGGGCGGGGGAGGCGGGGGGTCTCTGCGCTCAGGCTGTGTAGGGGCTGGGCAGGGCAGGGCAAGCCCGTCCCGCACCCCGGCTCTGAGGGACGACTCCTGACCCCGCACGGCCCCCCCCACCACACCCCCGCCCTCAGGACGGTCACCGCCATCAGCCCTGAGCGGATTCATTTCCTGAGGACCAGGCCCCGCGCGCGGGCGGCACAGCCGGCGGGCGGCCTGTCAACACCGAAGGGCGACGGTCTGCGAAGGTCACGGGCGCCCTGCATTAGCGCGCCTGTCCTCCGCCCGCGCCGCGGCCCCTGCGCCCCTCGCGTATTGGATGACACCCCTGTAAACTGCTAAGTGCTGCCTCGGCCGTTTTATCGGCCCGTCGCCAGCGGGCCCAGGGGAGCCGCGCTATCTCCTACGGCCGTGGAAATTGATATGGAACCTGGGAGGGGAGAAATCTCACAGGCTGATAACAATTAGCTAGAAAGGATTCGCGGCTCCGCGACCCATCACGCCGGGGGACCTGCGTCCTCTGCGGACCCCGGTTCCTGGGTCACAGGGCACGGTCGGTCGCTGCCTCTCTGTGTCCCACACCCGGGCTGCGGCTTTTTCTGCACCAAGGCCTCTGACTGGGGCAGGGGCAGCCCGCAGGGGGGCCTCCACCGGTGTGGACGGGTGTGACTGGGGCAGGGGCAGCCCGCAGGGGGGCCTCCACCGGTGTGGACGGGTGTGACTGGGGCAGGGGCAGCCCGCAGGGGGGCCTCCACCGGTGTGGACGGGTGTGACTGGGGCAGGGGTAGCCCGCAGCGGGGCCTCCACCGGTGTGGATGGGTGTGATGACTGGGGCAGGGGCAGCCCGCAGGGGGGCCTCCACCGGTGTGGACGGGTGTGACTGGGGCAGGGGCAGCCCGCAGGGGGGCCTCCACCGGTGTGGACGGGTGTGACTGGGGCAGGGGCAGCCCGCAGGGGGGCCTCCACCGGTGTGGACGGGTGTGACTGGGGCAGGGGCAGCCCACGGGGGGGCCTCCACCGGTGTGGACGGGTGTGACTGGGGCAGGGGCAGCCCGCAGGGGGGCCTCCACCGGTGTGGACGGGTGTGACTGGGGCAGGGGCAGCCCGCAGGGGGGCCTCCACCGGTGTGGACGGGTGTGACTGGGGCAGGGGCAGCCCGCAGCGGGGCCTCCACCGGTGTGGACGGGGCGGCCTCCCTGAGGGCGAGCACAGCAGAGGCGCGGAGTCTGCGCACCCTCCCGAGCCGTCCTGCCCCGGTAGCCCGCGGGCACCGGCCCCACGGCCCTCAGGACCGCGCACCCGGGTGACCGGCGGGCAGCCGGGCAGGGTGGCACCGGGAGCGTCCGTGTCACCGCGCGTACTTGGTTGACGTTTAGCCCTGGCTTGGCCGCCTGCCCCCAGAGGACACCGGCCGCAGTGTGGAGAGCCAGGGGGCAGGAAGGCACTTGAAGGGGGGGGGGGGCTCTGAGGAGGCGCGGGTGCTGGTGGCTGGAGGTCAAACCCGGCTGCGGCTGCAGCTGCTTCCGGGCCAGGCCCTGCGCTCTCGGAGGGGCACGGGCGTCACGGGGGAGCCCCACGCCGGTCCCTCCCAGCAGAGCACTGGGAGGCCAAGCTCCGGGCTCCGGGGCGCTTGCGTGGCCGGCTGGGGGGGTCCCTCGGCTCCGGTCGGCTCGAGCGGGGCGGCGGGTGTGACTTGCTGAGACCCCAGAAGAGAAGGAGGCGGGGGGAGCGTTGCCCTTCCGAGGCTCCTTCCCCGCCTGTCCCCGGAGCCCCCCGAGATTCCATTTATTATGGAATCAATTACATTCCATTTGGGTTTAACAAAGTGACGAGACTCCTCAGCTGCGGGTGTGGCCCTGCGCGTCGCTCTCGCGAGTCCTAGAAGTCAAGGAGATCGTGAGGTTCAGCGCCCCTCGACGCAGCGCCTCCCACGCTCATCTACGGATTCTGCAGCCACGCATGATCGAGCAACGCGCAGGGGCATCCTGGGGGCCTGCTCGCTGCTCCCTCTCGCCCTTCCCCCCTCCTCCCCCCCCCCCCCCCGCTCTAGCCCTCAGGGTGCACACGCCCCGGCAGCAACCGCAGCGGAGGTGCGCGCCGTCTGGCCGGGAGGGGGATCCGGTCCACTCCGCTTCTGGCCTCGGCCTTCCCCGTCCTCCCGCCCTGGCCTCGGCGGGTGCTCCTTTCCTCTCTGGACGGATGGGGTGCCGGGTCAGGACAGGTGTGACCCCCACCCCGAAAGCGGAACACGCACGGTGAGCATGGGGACTCTGAGCCCATCCACCCGGGCTGAGCCCTCCCCGGGCTGAGCCCCGCGGCCCCCAGCTGGAGGCCTTCCCCCCGGCAGGGCCCGGCTCCGGCGGGATCCCGTGACTGGCGTTGAGAGCGGGGCGGGGGCCCCAGGCTCAGCACCGCGGCCGCTTCGTACGACACGCGCTGAGCGAGCCGCGCTTCTGGCTGCGGCGGGGGCGAACAGCTCCCGTATCCGTTACCCGAACCCGACCCCACGACCTTGTCCCTGAAAGTCGAGCAGTCCGCCAGGAGCCGATATGCAAATGCGGGCGCACGGGGGGGGGGGGGGGGCGGGGGCTGGGCTCCTTCAGGGAGCACCCCCCGCGAGGACGGGAAGGGGGAGCGGGGGGAGGACGGCGCCCGGGCGCGCTGACCTTGAGAGGGCCGCCCTCGCGCCCCGCCCCTCGCAGCCCAGGCCGGGAGCCAGAAATAGCACCGTGCCGGCGGAGGACTCTGGCGAGCAGCCGGGCTCCGCTGCCGGGGCTGCAGGGGCGCCGGCCGGCAAGTGGGGCGCCCGTCCCCCCTCGCGTCGGCTCCGCAGCCCCCCTTCCTGCCTCTCTGCGGCCTGCGTCTGGCCGTGCGTCTCCCCCGTGGAGGTCAGCCCTCCGGTCCCCGCTCCTCCTCACCCCCGCGCGTCGAGGTGGGCCCCCCCCCCCCCGGCCGTGCGTCCCTGGGGAGCTGCCTTCCCCTCTGAGCCACACGGTGCCTCCGTGGTAGCTCCTGTGGATAACTTAACCGCAATCACGGAAGCACCCGGAACAGTGACGAGGAAACGCAGTACGCGAAGATGCCTCCGAGCATCCCCCCCTCTTTCTCCTGTGGCCTCAACCCCAAGGGCTGGTGGGTGGGGCAATCTGGAAGGTTCTGCAGCCCCTCCGGCCAGCTGCTTTCCCTGTCGGAGTCAGGCCGGGGGCCACGGGGGCCACGTGGACGTGCGGCGTGGAGTGTGCCTCGCGGAGCTGCGGCCCCGTGGTCTGGAAGGTTCCGCTCAGAGCGCGGAAGCCTCCAAACACGGCTGAGTCTTCGTCCAGACAGGGTGGTGGCCTCCGGCCCACGTGGCCTCCGGCCAGCCTCCTGCGTGGGAGCCGCCACTCTGCAGCCCCCCGAGGAACGTGGGGCGCTGCACCCCGGGAGGGGCGCGGGGAGCAGGCGCACGCCCTCGCCCGTCGGTGCCCTCCCCGGGGCGGCTCTGGCGGGACCACACAGCCGTTCTCCACCCGCCGCGCCACCCACCCCGCGGCTGCCAACGGTCGCCCCGGCCTTGGGCGCGAGGAGCCGGGGTGCAGGGCTCCAAGGTGCCCCGGGCATCCGTCCGAGGCCAGGGCCCCTCTCTGCGGGCCTGGAGAGAGGCGGGTGTGCCCCGGGCACGCCCGTGAATCCAGGGGCTCCGCCACGGCGTCTCGGACGAGGCCTGCTAGACGAGAGCCGGCCCCAGCGCTTGTTCTAGCTCCCTGACGGGAGCCCGTCCCCCAGGCTGACCTCCGGGGCTGGACTCCGGAGGGACTGGGCGAGGGGGGCCAGCTGGACCCCCTCAGGACCGGACGTCCTCAGGACCGGGCGGCTGGCCGCCTTAGGGGCCGCACACGTCTCTTCCCTTGCCGTTTCCGTCGGTGCTGCCTTGACTATGACCCTCCGGACGAGCGTAGGTGGACGCCACGGTCACGTTCCGGAACCGTGGCGGGGAGTGGCCGCGGGCAGAGAGCTTTAAAGCACAGAAATCCATCCGGACGACGGCTTCGTGGTTCAAGAGTCCCTGGCGTTGATCCCCAGAGCCTGGGGCTGGGGAGGCCCCCCCACCTCGGCTCTGCTAGTGCCCTTGCTTTCCTGGGACTGCTGCCCCCTCCCCCGGCCTCCGTCCCTGTCACCTGGCTGCCCCCCACCCACCCCCCAGGCCTGTGTCCCTGTCGCCTCGCTGCCTCCTATGAGGTCATTTGACCTTTGACTTAGGTCTTACTTCATTACTTCACCTCCACATTTTGAACTTCATTACATCATCCACAAGCCTTTATCCCTTGAATCGAGACATGGAAATACCTTTACGGACATACGGTTCAACGCGCTGTTGATGTCTTTAGAGCCATTTAGGAGTTAAAGTTAGTCTGAGCAAGCGGTTTTGTAAAGGGGTGAAAGAGACACACCTCATTTCCTCACTGGCCCCAGCAAGCCCCTTCGCAGGTGCCACCGACCATTGGAAGGTAATTCTTTGTGCAGGGCTGCGTGATTTATTCCCTTCCTAAACAAGACCCGTTGTGCATTCTACCAAGCCTGCTCTTGAGTTTCGCGAGTGTCACAGAGCACCCCGTACGTGGTGACCCGCGCCGGAGCTAGGGGCTGGGCCGAGGTGCCTTAGACTAACAGGATCTTCGTAGTCTGGAAACGACCCTGCGGCTTTAAACAAACAGAAATGCCTAGTCCCCGCCGAGACCCGCTCATCTCCAGATCTCCTCCCCCCCCCGCCCCCCGTGGGCCGCCATCTTAGCACTGGGGCCCCAGGGGTCCCTTGCACGTCTGATGAATGAAGGGTGGTGGGGGCTGAGTGCGAAAGGAGCCCGGGAGCCCGGGAGACCACGGGGCTGGAGAGGAGCCACGGGCAGATCTTACTTCCTACGAAGAAGAAACTAGGAGCGTTTAGATCGGAGGAGAGCTAGAACTCAGACGAGCCGTCCCGGTTGTTGCACCCATGTTCCTCACCGGAATTACGTCCCCCAGATCAGCATGTGGAGATCGAACCCTCAGCCCTCCGGTGGGCCCTGCCGGGAAAGGGAGTCCGCACAGGCGCAACTGGTGAAGAAGAGCCTGTCCTCGTGGCGCGCGACTTCAAACCCACACGGCTGACGTGGGGCTTGGAAAATGGACGGCAAATGAGAAGGAAGGGATGTGGACGGAGGGGAACGGAGGGGCAGGTGGAGGACGAATCCAGAACACCAGGAAGGGCGGGGTGGCCGGCGGGGAAATGTGAGGACGGAGTCTCCATCACCATCACAGGAAGAATTCAACCTGGCTCCCACCTTGAGCTTGAACTTCCAGCCTCCAGAACGGTGGGACGATGCATCCAATGCATTCTCTAGTTGAGTCAGCTTACTTCCCTGCCCGACTTTGCGTTGGTCTCCCGCACAGACTAATCACTCAGGACGGATCTCTCAAGACAATGGCCCCGCACAGGCCGGAGCTGTGAAGAGGTGTGCGCGACGGAGTCCCGGCCAGGGCGTGGGTGCGGGTGTTCAAGGCGGGGCTCCCGAGAGGAAGCTGTTCCTCCCACGCCTTCTAGAAGGGGCGGGACGTGTGAATTGAGCATGCCTCGGCTTTACCAACCTCGGGGAGTCTGGCTGCGGCTCCAGGTGAGGCTCCCCTGCCAGCCTGGGACACTAGGACATTGTGAACCACATTCCATGTGAAAACGGTCATTGGGAATAGCTCCAAAACTGTGATATGAAGTTAATCCCCTTCTCAGAAAAGGTGCGGGGGGGGGGGGGAGTTCCCAAGGCCCAGATGGCTTTAATGAGGAAGCTTAACGAACACTTAAAGAAGACGTAGCCCCACTTTTACCAAATTCTAGCAGCAAACAGCAAAGGAAGGAAACTTTCAAATGCATTTTTTTATGAAGCCACTGCTGCTTTGGTAAGCAAAGGTAGCCGATGCATATTTACTCCATATATATGCACACGCCACGCTAGTCAACACAGTGTACGTCCCTGTATATATGAGCACACACGTCAGGCAATCTATACACCTAGCATGTATGTCTATGTACATGGGCGACAGGCCAATAGCTTCCACGACTTTAAATATCGTCCCACGGAATTCTGTGCTGTGTACACGGTGAGCAGTAGCCAGTAAGTATTCAAGCTCAGTCACCAAGATGTGTCCTAGTAGCAGGCTGCAGAATTAAAGTGACATTATGTTATTGTTTGATGCATGGTTTACCGGGGGGAGGGGAATTCCTGCTCTAGGTGGTGTGTGTGGGGGGGGGGGGTTATGCCTATGACTCCCAACTTCTGGCAAAGATGTGAGGACGAGAGTCCCAGGGCCGCCCGGGCAAGAATGTGTGCGATCCTCTCCTGGGAAGCAAGCCGGGCAAGGTGTCGCGCGTTTCAGCTCAGCCGTGAGGGGGCAGAGGTAGGACGCTGGGGATTTCAGGCCAGCCCTGAGCAGAATTGTGAGACCATGGCTGAACATTAATTGAGGCAAGCAAAGCCGGAAGGGGCATAGTACAAATGTGAGAGCACTTGCCCAGCAGGTGTGAGGTCTGAGTTCAAAACTCAACACTACAAAAACGCGTGTATGTGTATTTATACGTAAATTATATATTATGTAACACATATGTAGATAAGCATGCTTATATATATACGAGATACAAGCATATGTATGTATGTATGTATGTGCTTTACTGTGCTGTATTTGCCAAGTCCCGCAGATCTGTAATTATTCCAGAATAACCAGGCTTCTCTTCCTGTTCCCACATCGGAACAGTGATTTGGGGAAGGTTGAGGTTTGAACTCACGAAGCTCCAGCCACGGAGAAGTAGAGCGAAGCACACACAGAATGCCGGTCCCAGAGCTCAGTCCTGCGGGTCCCAGGTGCCTGAGCGCGCCACGGTTCTGCTGTTCCCGAGCCAGCGGCCTGTGTCCTTCCGTCCAGCAGCCCGAGTTCAGAACCTCCTCCCCCTGAGGAAGACACGCGGGGTGTCTGATCAGGGGCTGCTGCCTTCAGAAGGCGCAGCACAAGGAGGATTGTTTATTTTTCTTGTGTCAGCCGCGGGCCTTGAACTCTGGGCCTGGATGTTATCCTTAAGCCCTTCAGCTCGAGGCTGGCGCTCTACCACTTGAGCCACAGCGCCACTTCTGGTTTTCTGGTGGTTAACTGAAGATAAGAGTCTCACGGGCTTTCCTATCTAGGGCTGGCTTTGAACCGCGATCCTCAGATCTCGGCCTCCTGAGTAGCTGGATCATAGGCGTGAGCCGCTGGCGCCAGCCGCGGGAATGAGCTATAAAGGAGGGAGCTGACACCGGGAGCCGCGGACCTTTGCGTCTGTCCCCGGGGCTGTGGACAGCCCGCCGGTTCCCTCTGTTCTTCCAGCACAAAATGGGTGGAATCCTGCCCAGGGCCGGCCACGAGGACAAAATCCCAGCGTGAAGGCCCAGCGCGGGCACACGGGCGACACCTTCCCACCGGATGAGTGCGCACGGACCCCCGGCACTCCCCGCCCTCCCCCTCCCCCCCCACGCACACGGGAGGTCATGAGGCTTCCCCCTTGAACACGGCGGCAACCCCCGCAGAGGCGGGTCGCGTTCCCGGGAGGAGTGCCGGCATCCCGGGGGTGGGCGCGCTCTGCCGGGCGGCTTCCAGGTTGGCCGGTGTTGGGGATGCGATGTCGCGGTGGTTTCATGTACACCCGGAGGCTCTACTCGGAATGACAGAGCTTTTGCAAAAGCCGAACTAGGTACACAGACGTGCTGGAAACAAATGAAAGGCAACACGTCCACCTCCCGCCGTGCGCTTCGCCACCGGCTGCCGGGCTGCCGGGGCACACGTGCTCACGGGGCCTCTTCACGGGGACCGCCCCCGATCCAAAGGGGCGCCCCCCCCCCCCCCGGCACGGGAGCCCGGCGGTGCGGGCGTCCGCGGTTCCAAGTCAGACGTGAATCCACGAGCCCGTGGGACAGAGCAGCCTTGCGTTTCACGCCCGAGGTCCGAGTGTGCCCGAGACCCCAGACAGCCGGGAAGCCGGCCCTCGGGAGCGGAGGGCTCCGTGAGCCGCCCCGTGGAGCGCGGGCGGACCCGCTCGCCGGGGAGGGGAGGGAGCGCGGGAGGGAATGGCCGGGGCTCCGGGCGGGCGGGGGGGGGTGTCCTGCAGGGCAGCTCCCCCCCCACGAGCACCCCCAGGCCATCTTACTGGCAGAGGGGTCACCCCTACCGTCCCCAGAGCCCAAGGAAGCGGCAGTCCTTACCCACAGCACCCTGCTCACCCATGGCAAACATGAGCCTGCACCTCGGGTGGGGAAGACCTCGGGTGAAAGGTCACCTGCACCCCAGGGGCTCCGAAGACACGGGGGGGGGGGGCTAGGGGACACCAGCGGAGCCCAGCAGCGCCAGCTCCGGGGCCCCCAGTCAGCCGGTGCCAACCATGGAAGCAGAAAGGGGAAGAGGAGGAGGAGAGGGAGGAGAGGGAGGAGGAGGGGGAGGGGGGGAAGAGGGGAAGAGGAGGAGGAGGAGAGGGAGGAGGAGGAGGAGGAGGAGGGGGAGGAGGAGGGGGAGGAGGGGGAGGAGGAGGAGGGGGAGGAGGAGGAGGAGGAGGAGGAGGGAGGAGGAGGAGGAGGGGAGGAGGAGGAGAGGGAGGAGGAGGAGGAGGAGGAGGGGGAGGAGGCGGAGGAGGAGGGGGAGGAGGGGGAGGAGGAGGAGGGGGAGGAGGGAGGGAGGAGGAGGAGGAGAAAGATGAAGATGAAGAAGAGGAGGAAGAGGAGAGGAGGAAGCAAGTGGGTGTCCCTGCCCCATGCCCTACTGCGTGCCTGGTTCCGGAGGAGCACACTCAGTGTGGAGCAACGACAGGGTAAGGTCTGCCCCCCCCCCGCCTCTCCCCACCCCCCCGCCTCCCCCCCCCCCCCACCCGCTGACCCCACCGCAGAGGCCGCAGGAAGGAGGCCGTGAACATGAGGTTCTCGGACACTGGCGAGAACACTGGGCTTAGAAACTTGTCATCTCCAGCCCCCCGGTGTGCGTCCTGGGGCTTGAACTCGGGGCCTGCACACTGCCCTGAGCTTTTGCCCTCTAGCTGGTGCTCTACCACTTGAGCCACAGCTGCACGTTTAGTTTTTGTTTTCTTCTGGTGGTTAATTGGAGGGAAGAGTCTCACAGAGTTTCCCGCCTGTGCTGACTTCAAGCGGTCATCCTCGGATCTCAGCCTCCGGGTCGCTAGCATGTACAGCCACGCAACCAGCGCCAGGCTGGTCCCCTTGAGAGGTAAAAACAATTTAAAACAAAATCTCTGCTCTGCCTATGGGAAACGTGAAGCCAGTTCCACATTACCCTGCAGTGTAAGTGAGTTACGTCGTCATCCTACAATGCCCAGTGTTTGCCACCCTTGATGCTATTCTTCATTTCCCTAGGTGCAGGTTTCCATCCGCAACACGCACCTTCAGTGTGAGAAGCTCCTGTTTCCCCGTAATACGAGGTACCTCTTCTGATAACTTAGCTGTTACTCATCTGTGAATATCTTTATTTTTGCCCACCATTTTTAGGGGGGGAAAAGAAAAACGTCGCTGCTAAAATTCTGAGTTACCCTTTTTTTCGTGTGTTTTTGGTGGTGGTGGTGGTACTGAGATTTGAACTCACGGCCTCATTCCTTCTAGGGGGCGCTTTTACCTGCCGAACCATGCCTCCGATGCGATTTTGCTTTTGTTTTTCTTTTTGATGATTCTGGAGCTTTCCGTGCTCATGATTGGCAGTGTAGCACGGAGCCCAGCTTGCCTGCAGCCCAGCTTTTGCTGCTTCACTGGAGATGGAGTCCCAAGTACTATTCTTGGGGTCGAGCTTCAAAGACTTCAACCTTCTCTTGGGGGTCGGAGAGAAGGTCCCCTGGTGTGTGTTCCGGCACAGCTGGTGTGAGAACACCACGCGTGTGCATATGCACAGCGGAAGTCGTCTGAGACTCAACGCGTCGCCCGTTTGCGCCTCCGGGTCCCCTCGCGTGGGGTCGCCTCCTCCTTTCCCGGGGGGCCCCGGTGCTTCTTCGGTCAGCTTCCATGTACTGTCGAGCTCGCGGTGGCTTTTCATGCCAAATGCTGCACTTTTCGGCTCTAACATGTTCGAGTACGTAACGGCTGTGAAGCTGACGCCCCTTCTTTCTTCGTCCCGACCGTGCTTTTCTCCAATGCATTTCTAACATCTCCTGTAAAAATCCGAGTCTACTCAATCTAACGTTTGCGCCGCCACCTCAAGATCCGCTTCTGCTCCTTCACTGTCCCCTCCATCCTGAGGTCCCGTTTCTTGTTTGTTTCCGTGACGACCGCTCTTTGTGGCAAAGGCCGCCACCCTGCGTGTTTCCTGGATTCTGTCTTCACACGCTGATGATGTCATTCAGCACTGACTCTCCGCATCATTCGTTAGAAACGGGTGCAGTTTCAGCCCAGACGGCCTCCTGCCTGACCGCTCCCCGCCTCCTCCCGCCTCCTTGGCTGCCTCTTTCTCCTCACGTTGTAGGTTCCCTCTGGTGTTGGCCACGTGGTGGAGATTCACAATCACCCGGAGAGCGGGGTTAGCTGGGCCAGGGACGACCACGTGACCACTGGCTCCCCAAACCCGCTGCTTGCTCACGTACCCTCCCTCAGTCCTAAAAGGGACCACGGACCCCTAAAAGGTCGGCCCCGTCAGTGAGGAAGCCCCCACTGCTTCCAGTGCCCAGCGAGGTCGGGGTGCAGGTCACGGGAACTGTCGCGGGCGGCTCTGAAATGGGGGGAACACGCTAGAAAGATGAGGCACCGTGACCCCGCCGCGCGCAGTCCTCCAGGCCTCCTCCCTGGTCTTTCGGACTCCACGGTGGTGACAGAGGGTCCGGACGTGTACAGAGCCTCTGACGCTTTCCGTAGGACTCGCTTTCTGATGTCCGCCGCTCGGGGTTCCGTGTCGGCTGCGGGGTTGGGGCCGCGCCGGCTGCGGCCGCGTCTTCCCTCCGCGAGGACCGCGGGCCAAGGTCATAAATCACGATCGTGTACAGCAGAGAAAACAAGATGCCTTTGGTCGGCTTCCTGTGGACTTTTCAAGTTCCCCAAATGTCGGTGGCAGCACCTCTGACGGTGAACACCAGCACTGGCCTCGGGTCGAGCTGACTCCGGCCTCCTGCACCTGAGGCACGGTGAGCGGGGGGGGGGGGGGGGGGGGGGCAGCTCCGCTTCTTCTCATTGCAGGGTGCGCACCAAACCCCTGCTGTGTCTCACGGTGCTTTGGGGAGGACTCAGACGGTCGGTAGGCGGATGTGCGTGGAGATCAGATCTGGGGGAGGCAATTCCCGAGAAGAGGGAGGGGGACCCCGTCCGGATCCCAGCTGCAAACACCGCCCGGTGAGGGCGCTGCCAAATCCCAGGAGAGCATCCCCCCGACGTCGCTCTTGCTTCTTCTTGCCTTCCCGGCTCCCCGTTTCCCTTGCTCTGATGAGGGGGCGCCCTTGGCCCTGGGTCTCCCCTCGTACTTTTCTGGAAGATGATGCCCCAGGCTCTCGATGCCCAAATCCCAGGGTGCCGTTGTGTCTGCGCTGGAGACGGATCGCTCGCTAAGTGCTTGACAAATCCCCACCCGTCTTCCAATAAGGCCTTATCCCATTTTCCAATAAAGCTGATGAAACCTGATAAAAAAAAAGAAAACTTAGAGGAATCAAAAGGCCCCGAGGCTAAGGGGAATCATATCTGGTGAAGTTCCCCATTCAGCATCATCTATATTGGAAATATTAAAAAATTCATATACAGTGAAATGATAGATACTTATGTCAGTGTTTAAGAAGTTATGCTGATGGAGCTGTCCCCGGCTCCCCGCCACATCGCCCACCCGGGGTGGATGGAGACGGCGTTACTGACCCGCAATCTCAGAAAGGCCTGCCGCGGGAAGACGGACTCCTCGTGGCTGTGTGCCGCCGTGTCCGTCTCTGGGTGTGCATGAAATGCGGTGGTACGTCCCTGGGGGGAGGGGGAGGCCCCAGAGGTGACAGGACAGGTGACAGCGGGGTCACCTCTTCTAAGACCTGTCCGGGCTGTGACCCACCGGTTGTTGGACGGTTCAAGTTCCCGGCCCTGAGAGAAACGTGCTCACCCCGTGTGCTTGTGTGTTCATCATTCTTCCTCTTTCACCTTCGCTTCTTGGTGGCTTTGGGGAACCCCCCCCACCCATCACCGCCTCGCTCCCTGGTTGCTTCTGGGGGTTCACCATGCAGCCAGCGTGCGTGCGGCCCGCACGGGCTGCGCTGGGAAACGGGCGACGTGTTCACGGGAGCTTGAGTGAGGAAAGGCAGCCGGAGCCCCGCCCGTGGCCGACGGAACCAGCGTGGCGGGGGTCTGGGCCCAGCCTGGGGACCACACCGCGTCGGGCCTGTCGCGGTCCCCTCCTCGGGGAAGTGGGGCGTCTCCGTGCTTGTTTGCAGTGAAGCACCCAGATGCGGACGTAATCGGGCAATTCCAGACGCGGTGCGTCCTATGCGTATTTGACTGCGAGATGTAGGGACATCCTAGAACACTCATTCTGGGGGGGGGGGGTGAAGCGGGGTGCACACTGCCAAGTGGGTTTTGGACAGGGCAGCGGACGCTGCCAACCTCCAAGCTGCCGGCAGGCCTTTCCGGAGCGCTCTGCCGAGGGTCTCCGGTTGGCGTGTTTGAAGGAGACGCCCGGGGAGCTCATTGCGGATTCCGGGCTGGGCGGTGAAGATGGGGGTAAGGAGTTCAGCCCCTGCCCCCCGCCAAGCTCCGAGCGCTCGGCATTCCAATGAGGACGGCCCCGGTAATCGGGACGAGCAGCCCGGGCACCGAGCGCCACAGCTCATGTAGAGAGATTTCTAGATTACAAGAAACACGAGACTTTGATGAGAGCCTGCAGCTAAAAGCTCACCCCCAAATCACTAACCTCAGATCAAAAGCCATGCTGGGGTGAGCCAGCCGGGGTGGGGGGGGCGGAGGGGGAGAAAGAGATGCTAGGAAGAGAGAGCCAGCATTTGATTTGTGCTTGGAGCTCCACTTTGGGTGAGTCTGCCGTCTTCTTGGATGACTAGCGCTTTATGAAAGAAAAGGCACCCAGGGCTGGATAGGAAGAAGGTCGGGGTGAGGCTTAACCCCCCCCCCCCCCGCGTGCTCCTAACTCGGGCACACTTGCCAAGGCCCACAAGGGGAAGGCCGGCCGGCTGTGGAGGCACCGGCGCGGAGGGGCTCTGAATTCACACACAGCTTCACAGAAGGCAGGAACCCGAGGAGGAAGCGTGGCACCCCAAACGATCAGCCCGGGGACCCTCTGACAGAGGTCAAGAGCAGGGACTCCCGTCTGCGGGTGATTCAGAGCTGCAGCCCCACGCCCGCGGTAGAGGAAGAAGAGGATCCACTAATATGGAAAAGAAAACTCCTCTCCAAAGGATGGAAAGTGGAGTGTCCTTCCCTCCACTGAAGGGGTGTCCCCCACAGCACCCCACTGGGGAAAGGACCCTCGTAGGCCGACGTTATGATCCTGAGATGAGACCAGAGTGGACCAGGGCTGTGGGAGGATAACCGCCGGGGGAGTGGTCAGCGCGGGCTGCTGTAACAAACACCACAACGCAGAGAGCGTCCTGCTTCTCGCTCCTGAGGCCGAGAAGTCTAAAATACAGCGGGGGCCTTCTTGTAAAGACGGAACCACGGAGAGGAGCCAGGCTCCCTCAGCAGTGGCCCTGCCCCCGGAGCCGGCCCGAAGCCCCGCGAGGCACAGGCGGCGGGCGCAGAGCCGTCTCATTGGGGGACCCCTGCCTCCTTCTCTGGAGCCCCCGAATCGTTTCACCTGTAGAGAGCCCCCCGCTGGGAGCTCAGCCCTCGTCGCAGAGCCACGTGCCAGGCGGTGCCCGGGCAGGCCGAGGGGTGGTCTGGGTGGACACATTTCTACCTTGCAGATTCTGCCATGCTGTGGGTTGTGAAACGGACCCCTTGGTTTCCTCACAGTGCCAGCCCTGTCGTCTCCGCCGTGTAGACAGGCCAGGGCGCTGCTCCCTCCACGTCCGCGTGTGTGACGGGCCAGGGGCGCTGCTCGTTCCACGTCCGCCGTGTGGACAGGCCAGGGCGCTGCTCCCTCCACGTCCGCCGTGTGGACAGGCCAGGGCGCTGCTCCCTCATGTCTGCCGTGTGGACGGGCCAGGGCGCTGCTCGTTCCACGTCCGCCGTGTGGACGGGCCAGGGCGCTGCTCGTTCCACGTCCGCCGTGTGGGACAGGCCAGGGCGCTGCTCGTTCCACGTCCGCCTTGTGGACAGGCCAGGGCACTGCTCCCTCCACGCCCGCCGTGTGGACGGGCCAGGGCGCTGCTCCCTCCACGCCCGCCGTGTGGACGGGCCAGGGCGCTGCTCCTCCACGCCCGCCGTGTGGAGGGCCAGGGCGCTGCTCGTTCCACGTCCGCCGTGTGGACAGGCCAGGGCGCTGCTCGTTCCACGTCCGCCGTGTGGACAGGCCAGGGCGCTGCTCCCTCCACGCCCGCCGTGTGGACGGGCCAGGGCGCTGCTCGTTCCACGTCCGCCGTGTGGACAGGCCAGGCGCTGCTCCGTTCCACGTCCGCCGTGTGGACAAGCCAGGGCGCTGCTCACTCCACGTCCGCCGTGTGGACAGGCCAGGGCGCTGCTCACTCCACGTCCGCCGTGTGGACAGGCCAGGGCACTGCTCGTTCCATGTCCGCCGTGTGGACAGGCAGGGCACTGCTCGTTCCACGCCCGCCGTGTGGACGGGCCAGGGCGCTGCTCCCTCCATGTCTGCCGTGTGGACAGGCCAGGGCGCTGCTCCATTCCACGTCCGCCGTTGTGGGACAGGCCAGGGTGCTGCTCCCTCCACGTCTGTGAGGCCCGCTGGTCCCCAGGCTCTCTGGAGTGAGCGGACAGAGACTGTCACAGCCTTGAGAGGTGCTGTGACCAGCGGCAGGAGGGACTGACCGTCCGTGACTCCTGGGCCGGGCATGGGCTGAAACTGGGGTGTGGCCCCCATGGGAAGGGAATGGGCGGTGAGGGGGGTTGGAGGGAGGCAGAAGCCCACAGAACTGGGGGAAACCAGCTTGACGGGTCATTTCAGGAGAGGCGGCCTGGGGGAGGAGCAGACGGTCCTGCTGCGGCGCCTGGCACCCCACGGAGCTCACGGTGAGGAGGGACACGTGGTTTTTCACGTCACGCGGACCACTGCCGGTTTCCCTTGGAGGCCCCTCCTCATGCGTGACTGCTGGCCCCGTGTCTGTGGGCCAGGGGGGAACCAGCAATCTGAGGAAAGGACGCTGAGATGGCTCAGGAAGGGGGGCCCCCTGGGGGACCGCGGGGTGCGGACGGTGGGTCCCCTTGGAGAGAGTCTGGAAAACGATCCATTTCCGTGCCTCGGCCACTCTGGAGACTGTTTGCCTCCCTCGGACGGCGCTCCTTCCTCCACCCCGAAGCCGCCCCGGGCCCCTTCCAGCCCCCACTGGGTCCTGCCGTGGGCCCCCTCAGGGCCCTCCAGGCTGGAGATCTGTCCCCGGCGACCTGGCTCTGTTCCCGGGAACCGGGCGGGGGGGCGCACCGGGCGGGGGCCGGGCCCGGGAACGGGGCTGCAGCCGCACCTGCGGCTCCGGGCCCGCACGGCCACCCCTGACTCCCAACCCGTGCTCCACCCCTCGGCTGCCGGCGGCTGGGGGCTCCCGGGCGGGGCGACGGCCTGCAGGAGCCCGCGCCTGGCGAGAGCGAGGCCCGGTTCAGTCCGTCGCCACGCCCCTGGCCTTCCGAGCCGGCCCTGCGCCCACGGCGCCCGACCTCACCCCTCCGCGCCAGCGCCCAGAGCTGCAGCCCCAGGAGCCGGCCCAGAGCCGCGGGGCCCCGCGGCCCCACCGCGCTCCGCCCCGACGGGGCCCACCCACCCACGCTCCACCGGGAAGCCCCCACCCACCCTCCGCCCCGCCCCGGCAGCCCCACCCAGGCTCCGCCCCACAGCCCCACCCAGGCTCCGCCCCACAGCCCCACCCAGGCTCCGCCCCACAGCCCCACCCACGCCCCGCCCCCGACGGCCCCACCCAGGCTCCGCCCCACAGCCCCACCCAGGCTCCGCCCCACAGCCCCACCCAGGCTCCGCCCCGCAGCCCCACCCAGGCTCCGCCCCACAGGCCCCACCCAGCTCCGCCCCACAGCCCCACCCAGGCTCCGCCCCACAGCCCCACCCACGCTCCGCCCCACAGCCCCACCCACGCTCCCGCCCCACAGCCCCACCCACGCTCCGCCCCCACAGCCCCACCCGCGCTCAGCCCGGGCTGTGCGCCCCAGTGGCATGCCCGCCCGCCGCCCAGCAGGCCTCGGGGCGCACCCAGCCTGGAGCCTCCGGTCTCCCCGGTATTCCCCCTCCCCCCCCCAAGCACGCAGGCGGGTGAACACTGCGCCCCCGGCTGGGCGCTCCCAGCGGGCAGGGACGCGATCTCACGGAGTGTTCAGAGCTTCCCGCGGAGGAGGAGGAGGAGAGCCGCCCGGCCCCTGGGCTGCGGCTCTGGAAGACCCCTCTCCTGTGGAGGCTTCCACGCGAGCCTCGGCTGGAGTCAAGGAGACCTCGGGCAGCTTCCTCCCAGGAGCACAGACTGACTGGTCGGAGCGCCGCTGCGAGGTGCCCGGCACCGAGGGGAAGGCGAAAGGAAGATCCAGCCGCAGAGCCGAACCCAGGACCTCGGAGGCAGTGCCTCACGAGCTGCGCCCAACTTGCTCAAAGTTGGAAGTCATTCCTGGGCCAACTTCTAGCCGCTTGGTATTTAATTGAAGGGCACACGTGATTGCCTCATGAAGCGTTAATGTATCAGATGGTAATGTGGAGGGCGTATCGCTTCGTAGTGTAAAGGCTTTACAGTTACTTAATGATACGTTCAGTTACATGACGCTAACGGTTATATCAGATTACCAAGGCGTGGTGCTGGACAGTACCTTGCTGTTCTGTAGGTATGTCTAATGGACACCCACGTCTCTCTGCGCCAACAGAAAGACCATGCCATGTGGGTAGAGCGTGCTTCCAAAGCAGCCTTGCTCAGGAGGAGAGCGTCCGGAATCGCTCGGGAGCTGAGCCTGGGCGGCTGGCCCGGCCCCGGATGGGCGGGGCTGGTGTGCTACACAGAAAGACGGGGGTCGGGGAAAGCACCCAGGGGGCCCCCTGGCTTTCAGGAGGAGCGCTGGGGTGCCGGTGTGGCCCCTGAAGTCGGCACTGGCTCTGAAATCCTTGGATAGTGAAGGATGGGGTGCCTGGCATGGCTCATGGCTAGTTTAGCCATTTGTCCTTGGCTCTCTGTTATGCAAAAAACAGAACAAAACATAAAAACAGAGCTTGTGTGTTTAGAGTCGCCCCTTGCTTACAGAGGTGCCCTTGTAGGTATGGGCAGCCTCTTCCTAACCTCTGGAGAGTCCTCCTCAAACGCTGGCCTCCAGTCTCCCAGACCATGCTGGTGTGCTCTCCATGACCGAAGCGGAGGCAAGCCATTTCCCTAAATGGCCGCTAAATGGTGTCACCTGCCTGTCAGCCGTGAGCACGGAGACCTGAGACAGTGGCACGCCAAACACACCGCTCTATTCTTGTGGGTCCACACCCAAGCACATCCGGGCCAAAGCCACGCAGGTTTCTCCTAGAAACGAAGCGTGCATCTGTGGGAGATGACAGATTACTTCATATCCATGCAAGCAGCCAGACAATGGCTTTAGCCGTGACTGATCACCTTGCAGTAACCACTTTATGTTAAATGCATTCTTGCTGTTCAATTCCCCCACTGTATTTTGTTCTTCTGCATTCGCTGGCCCTCTGCGGACTAACCAGGTTCCTTCAGTAATGATTTCTTTTCTATTGTATTGTTTTCTGCATAATCAAGTTGGTAGGTGGGGTTTGGGTGACTCGGCCATCTGTCAAGTTCATTTGCTTTGAAAATGCAAGAAATAATGGCCTCTACAATCAGGGCTATCCGTTATGGGAGAAGAATATCAGCTTTTACCCTGTGCTATCTCTCATCTCTCCAAATTATTTTTCCCCTTCAATAAGATACACACACACTTGCTCCTACAGGATGGGCTGTTTACATATTCCGGTTCTTTTTTAGGAGGGAATACGCATATATTTCCCCCACTTGTCCATCTTGTGTTGGAATTTATTCAGGCAATCCAATTAAGGAGACGTGGCTAACATCTAGACTAATGTGCCTGTCTACTGCTGGGCCTGAGCCACCCAGGAGCCCCTTGGGACCCTCTGACCAGCCTCTGCAGTGTCCGCAAGTCTGTATAGCCCAGGAGACAGAGCACACGGTATGGGGGGGGTCACCGAGGCCTGGAAAGCCTTGCCACTTCTTTTCTAGAAAACAGAGAGCTGGAAGACTCCTGTTCACCCCAACCAGCAGCGAGCGACTAGTAGAGTCCCACGTGGGATTCCAGCCGTGGCCCCATGTAGAAGAAGCAGAATGACGGGTGGGAATGACCGCGGGTTTCTCCTAAGGCAGAGCCTGTGTGTAAGACTGCAGTCCGGTCGCGGGGAGAGCGCTCCTCGGAGACCCCAGCCCCCCTCGATGCGTGAGTGGTGCGGGAAGGTGGTTGCCCACCACTGTTTCCCCACTCCCCGTCAGCCCTCCTCACCTCCCGCAGGGGCGGCAGATCGGGCTGGCACTCAGGGCTCTTCCTAAGTGAGCCTCCGCCGAAGCCCTCGGGCCCACGGACTGACAAGTCCATTGCTGTAGTTTGGATCTGGGGTGGGGGGAACCTCAAAGTCCATGTCTTTAAGAGGCCTGGCCCCCGCTTTGGCATGGTTGGGCGTGGCGAATCCTCAGGAGGCCATCGAGGTCATGCCCTTGAGAGGGACTGTGGGAGCCCAGCCTTTCTCCCTTCTATTTCCAGCCAGGGGTGAGCACGCTGCTCCGCTCTGTTCCGCTCTGTGCCCCAGCCTTGCTGCTCTGACGACTCGTGGCTGAGAGCCGCGTGGTCTGCCAGCCAGGCACCGACGGGAGCCGCCCAGCCCGTGAGCCCAGATCCTCTCACCCTTTTCTCTCTTCCTTTTCTAGTATATCCACATACCGGGGGTTGAACTCAGAGCTTGGCCGCTGCCCCGGCAAGCTGTCTACCACGTGAGCTGGGACCCAGCCCTAGGTACTTGAATTTTCCAATAAGGTGTTGTTGCGTTTGGGCCTGGACTCGCCTAGACTGTGGTCTTCTTCTTTGCAGCTCCTACATGGCCTGCGTGGCGAGCGCATAGCTCCGTGGTAGCGTGGGGTCTCATGAACTGTTCCGAGTCTGACCTCAAGCTTTGAGACTCTCCTTCCAAGGCCCGTGGTTACCGGCAGGGGCCCTTGGGGACACAGCCGCCCAGCCGCTCTCCACCTCGTGCCCGCTCCCTCGCGGAGCCGGGGGGCGCCCCGCTGCCGCTCGAGGAGGAAACGTCCGCGCCGCAGAGCTGGCGGCTGGCTGGGCGTGGAAGGGCGCGCGTAGCGTGCGGAGTCGGGTTCCTGAGTGCACTAGGCCGGACGCCACCATCCCCCCTTGAGCACACCCATCCTGAAATGGACAGCTCCCTCACCGGGAAGGACTAATGACCTCGGGGTCTGCTCCCCGAGGTGTGGACGGGTGCCCAGGCGTCAGGTGACCAGGTGACCACGCCTGGCCCCCATCACGGCCCCGGAGGCCCGGACCGCTTCCCGGCCGAACAAACCCCGGCTTCCTGCATTCGGCTCTGCTTCTGTTTATTCTCATTTCACTTATTATTAAATTTTTATTCCGGTTTTCTCTCCTCTCTCAGTTGTCATTAAAGAGAGGATGGAATCGAACTCCCGCCACGGGAGCCACGGGGGCCGCGCTCGGTGACCGCAGGGCCCATCGATCGCGCCTCGTTAACTCGCGTCGCATCCGCGCCTTCTGGGGCAACGGGACGGGGCCACGGTCTGAGAATAATACGGCCATTTATAAACCCGGGCACCTCCCATTGTTTCGCTTCCTCTCTTCGCTCTTTTTAAAAGGCTAGGCCTCGCGGGGCCTCTGCCCGGGCAACGCCGCGGTCATCCATCTACCACCCGACGGGCAGTGTCGTCCCCGGCGGGGCTCGAGGCGCCTCTGGAGGGGCCCGCGAGGTGGACCGGCCCGGAGGCCGTGAGCTCGGGGGGCCATCCCCGGGGGAGGCGGGCTGTGGCGGGGAGGGGGGGGCCTTGCCGGACGATCTAGAGGGTGAAGAGATGGGGAAGGCGGAGGCTGGGGGCCTGTGGGGACCCCAGACGGCGGGCGGCCTTCGGGGAAAGCACCGCGCGGGA
>NC_063179.1:1543433-1694874 GCF_023159225.1 Perognathus longimembris pacificus | reverse complement strand
AGGTGCCCTTGTAGGTATGGGCAGCCTCTTCCTAACCTCTGGAGAGTCCTCCTCAAACGCTGGCCTCCAGTCTCCCAGACCATGCTGGTGTGCTCTCCATGACCGAAGCGGAGGCAAGCCATTTCCTAAATGGCCGCTAAATGGTGTCACCTGCCTGTCAGCCGTGAGCACGGAGACCTGAGACAGTGGCACGCCAAACACACCGCTCTATTCTTGTGGGTCCACACCCAAGCACATCCGGGCCAAAGCCACGCAGGTTTCTCCTAGAAACGAAGCGTGCATTCTGTGGGAGATGACAGATTACTTCATATACCATGCAAGCCAGCCAGACAATGGCTTTAGCCGTGACTGATCACCTTGCAGTAACCCACTTTATGTTAAATGCATTCTTGCTGTTCAATTCCCCCACTGTAATTTTGTTCTTCTGCATTCGCTGGCCCTCTGCGGACTAACCAGGTTCCTTCAGTAATGATTCTTTTCTATTGTATTGTTTTCTGCATAATCAAGTTGGTAGGTGGGGGTTTGGGTGACACGGCCATCTGTCAAGTTCATTTGCTTTGAAAATGCAAGAATAATGGCCTCTACAATCAGGGCTATCCGTTATGGGAGAAGAATATCAGCTTTTACCTGTGCTATCTTCTCATCTCTCCAAATTATTTTTCCCTTTCAATAAGATACACACACACTTGCTCCTACAGGATGGGCTGTTTACATATTCCGGTTCTTTTTTAGGAGGGAATACGCATATATTTCCCCCACTTGTCCATCTTGTGTTGGAATTTATTCAGGCAATCCAATTAAGGAGACGTGGCTAACATCTAGACTATGTGCCTGTCTACTGCTGGGCCTGAGCCACCCAGGAGCCCCTTTGGGACCCTCTGACCAGCCTCTGCAGTGTCCGCAAGTCTGTATAGCCCAGGAGACAGAGCACACGGGTATGGGGGGGGGTCACCGAGGCCTGGAAAGCCTTGCCCACTTCTTTTCTTGAAAACAGAGAGCTGAAGACTCCTGTTCACCCCAACCAGCAGCGAGCGACTAGTAGAGTCCCACGTGGGATTCCAGCCGTGGCCCCATGTAGAAGAAGCAGAATGACGGGTGGGAAATGACCGCGGGTTTCTCCTAAGGCAGAGCCTGTGTGTAAGACTGCAGTCCGGTCGCGGGGAGAGCGCTCCTCGGAGACCCCAGCCCCCCTCGATGCGTGAGTGGTGCGGGAAGGTGGTTGCCCACCACTGTTTCCCCACTCCCCGTCAGCCCTCCTCACCTCCCGCAGGGGGCGGGCAGATCGGGCTGGCACTCAGGGCTCTTCCTAAGTGAGCCTCCGCCGAAGCCCTCGGGCCCACGGACTGACAAGTCCATTGCTGTAGTTTGGATCTGGGGTGGGGGGAACCTCAAAGTCCATGTCTTTAAGAGGCCTGGCCCCCGCTTTGGCATGGTTGGGCGTGGCGGAATCCTCAGGAGGCCATCGAGGTCATGCCCTTGAGAGGGACTGTGGGAGCCCAGCCTTTCTCCCTTCTATTTTCCAGCCAGGGGTGAGCACGCTGCTCCGCTCTGTTCCGCTCTGTGCCCCAGCCTTGCTGCTCTGACGACTCGTGCTGAGAGCCGCGTGGTCTGCCAGCCAGGCACCGACGGGAGCCGCCCAGCCCGTGAGCCCAGATCCTCTCACCCTTTTCTCTCTTCCTTTTCTAGTATATCCACATACCGGGGGTTGAACTCAGAGCTTGGCGCTTGCCCGGGCAAGCTGTCTACCACGTGAGCTGGGACCCCAGCCCTAGGTACTTGAATTTTCCAATAAGGTGTTGTTGCGTTTGGGCCTGGACTCGCCTAGACTGTGGTCTTCTTCTTTGCAGCTCCTACATGGCCTGCGTGGCGAGCGCATAGCTCCGTGGTAGCGTGGGGTCTCATGAACTGTTCCGAGTCTGACCTCAAGCTTTGAGACTCTCCTTCCAAGGCCCCGTGGTTACCGGCAGGGGCCCTTGGGGACACAGCCGCCCAGCCGCTCTCCACCTCGTGCCCGCTCCCTCGCGGAGCCGGGGGGCGCCCCGCTGCCGCTCGAGGAGGGAAACGTCCGCGCCGCAGAGCTGGCGGCTGGCTGGGCGTGGAAGGGCGCGCGTAGCGTGCGGAGTCGGGTCTCCTGAGTGCACTAGGCCGGACGCCACCATCCCCCCTTGAGCACACCCATCCTGAAATGGACAGCTCCTCACCGGGAAGGACTAATGACCTCGGGGTCTGCTCCCCGAGGTGTGGACGGGTGCCCAGGCGTCAGGTGACCAGGTGACCACGCCTGGCCCCCATCACGGCCCGGAGGCCCGGACCGCTTCCCGGCCGAACAAACCCCGGCTTCCTGCATTCGGCTCTGCTTCTGTTTATTCTCATTTCACTTATTATTAAATTTTTATTTCCGGTTTTCTCTCCTCTCTCAGTTTGTCATTAAAGAGAGGATGGAATCCGAACTCCCGCCACGGGAGCCACGGGGGCCGCGCTCGGTGACCGCAGGGCCCATCGATCGCGCCTCGTTAACTCGCGTCGCATCCGCGCCTTCTGGGGCAACGGGACGGGGCCACGGTCTGAGAATAATACGGCCATTTATAAACCCGGGCACCTCCCATTGTTTCGCTTCCTCTCTTCGCTCTTTTTAAAAGGCTAGGCCTCGCGGGGCCTCTGCCCGGGCAACGCCGCGGTCATCCATCTACCACCCGACGGGCAGTGTCGTCCCCGGCGGGGCTCGAGGCGCCTCTGGAGGGGCCCGCGAGGTGGACCGGCCCGGAGGCCGTGAGCTCGGGGGGCCATCCCCCGGGGGAGGCGGGCTGTGGCGGGGAGGGGGGGGCCTTGCCGGACGATCTAGAGGGTGAAGAGATGGGGAAGGCGGAGGCTGGGGGCCTGTGGGGACCCCAGACGGCGGGCGGCCTTCGGGGGAAAGCACCGCGCGGGATGAGCTCTCTGGGATGAGCCCAGGGCCGCCCGGGGGGCCGCCCCACTCCGTGCCCCGCAGAGCTGGCTCCGCAGGCCCCGAGGGGCGGGTTGACTCGCGCCGCCCTTGGACCCGTCCCCTCGGGGGAGGGTGGGTTGGATCGCGCCGTCCGGCGTCCACTCTGCGCAGCACTCGCGCGTCGGGAAGTACCCGCCGAGGCGCACAGTGGGGCTGCCGACGGGGCGCCCGCCCTTCCCACCCCCGCCTGAGCGACAGACACTGAGCGCAGGCAGAGGGGCGCCCACCGAGGTCTCCCGAGAACCATTTGGACCTGCGGGACGCACGGCCCGCCACCGCCCAACGCCCCGACGGTAGAGGAGCTGCGGGAGTGCCACCCCCCCCCCGCCCGGCCCGCCCGCCCCGGCGGACGATCGCCCTCCGGGCACGGACGGGGTCTGAGGGGGCGCGGACGCTCCCAGAGCCGGGCGGCGGGGCAGGAAGCTGGGGGCCCAGGCGGGCAAGGGCGACCCCGGGGTCGGGATGCCGCAGACCACGCAGCCAGCGGCGCGGGCGGAGCTGCCCGGAGCCCACACCGGCCACGGAGCGGCCGCCCACGGTGCTCACTGCGTTCCGAACCCGGGCCTGGCGGGGCCCCGAGTCCCACGTCACAGACTCCCCGGCAGTGAACTCGGGGAGAGTACGAGCAACGAGGCGGTGGGTGCTCTGTGGCTTCCTAAAGGTTCTGAGAAGGCCTTTCCACACCCGTCCACACACACACACCCCCACACACCCACACACACACACACACAGAAATGCAAAGCTTCGTTTCCGGTCTGTCCTGGGCTCTGCTGAGCCTTTCCTCTTCCTTCACCTCTCGCCAGGGAGGAGCCAAGGCCAGGGCGGCCAGGGCAGCCCGCAGGAAACGCACCCACCCCACCCCACCCCACGCCACGCCCAAGCGATCGCCCCGCACCCACCCCACCCCACGCCCAAGCGATCGCCCCGCCCGGGGCGCACCGCACCGAAGCCCCGGCTCGGCTGCGTGCGGAGCCGGCGCGATTCTCCGCCCTCCCTGCGTTAGTCTGCGGTGCGTGGGGCGTGCCCCGGTACTTCCTGTTCACTAACTCGTGTTTAAGACTTGTTCAGAGTGACTCGGCACAGGACCACGAGAGCATGCCCAACCGCACCTGCGCCTGCCCGGAGCTTCAGACTGAACCCCCCCCCCCCCGCCCGCCCCGTCCTCTCCCCCACCCAGGACGGCCGAAGCCTTCACGCCCCCTGCCGCCCTCCTCCCTCTCCCCTCTCATGGTCACTGGGGGCCTCCCTGTGAGTTCCGCTCCCCGGCCAGCCCGATCCGTGACTGCTCTTCACGGGCAGGCAGCCATCGGGCACCTGCTGTCTCCAAGTCTAGCTTGAGCGGAGTGGGGAGAGCCTGGGGTCCCCCCTACAGGACTGAGCACCCGAACCCACACCCCGGGGGCAGGCCGGTCCCACGGGGCTGAGGAGGGGGGCCCAGGCCCAGGCCCAGGAAGGGATGCCCCGGTTCCGCGTGGCATCCGTACCCCTGCGGTGACCCAGGTGTAACGGGTGGGCCTCAGAAGCTCTGTACCCAAGGCCAGGGGACGGCAGGGGGAGGGCAGGGGGAGGGCAGGGGAAGGGCAGGGGGAGGGCAGGGGGAGGGCAGGGGGAGGGCAGGGGGAGGGCAGGGGGAGGGCAGGGGGAGGCAGGGGGAAGGGCAGGGGGAGGGCAGGGAGAGGGCAGGGAGAGGGCAGGGGGCAGGGGAAAGGCAGGGAGAGGGCAGGGGGAGGGCAGGGGGAGGGCAGGGAGAGGGCAGGGGGAGGGCAGGGAGAGGGCAGGGGGAGGGCAGGGGGAAGGGAAGGGGGAGGGCAGGGAGAGGGCAGGGAGAGGGCAGGGAGAGGGCAGGGGGCAGGGGAAAGGCAGGGAGAGGGCAGGGAGAGGGCAGGGGGAGGGCAGGGAGAGGGCAGGGAGAGGGCAGGGGACGGCAGGGGGAGGGCAGGGGGAGGGCAGGGGAAGGCAGGGGGAGGGCAGGGGGAGGGCAGGGGAAGGCAGGGGGAAGAGCAGGGGGAGGGCAGGGGGAAGGCAGGGAGAGGGCAGGGGGAAGGCAGGGGGAGGGCAGGGGGAGGACAGGGGGAGGATGGGAAGGGAAGGGGAAGGGCAGGAGGAGGGCAGGGGGAAGGCAGGGGGAAGGCAGGGGGAAGGCAGGGGGAAGGCGGAGGAGGGCAGGGGGAGGGCAGGGGGAGGACGGGGAAGGGAAGGGGGGAGGGCAGGGGGAGGGCAGGGGGAGGGCAGGGGGAGGGCAGGGGGAGGGCAGGGGGAAGGGCAGGAGGAGGGCAGGGGGAAGGGCAGGGGGGAGGGCAGGGGGAGGGCAGGAGGAGGGCAGGGGGCAGGCAGGGGGAGGGCAGGAGGAGGGCAGGGAAAAGGGCAGAAACGGCAGGAGCCCAGTGGAGGACGGGGGCCAGAAGGGGCTGGACGGACAGCAGGTGTGGCCCGGCGGGCCCAGGTCAGGCCTCAGGTGAAGTGACAGAGGTGAGGCTGCCTGGGCGTGTGAACCAGCGTGGTCCCTAGCTGGGGAGAGACTCGCAGGTGCACGGTCTTTCCGCTGGCCTGGTCCCTTCAATCCACCCCCTCCCCCTGTCCACGCCCCTCCCCCCTTGTCTACCTCCCTCCCCTGTCCACCCCCCCTCCCCCTGTCCATGTCCCTCCCCCTGTCCACCCCCCTCCCCCTGTCCACCCCCTCCCCCTGTCCACCCCCTCCCCCTGCCCCCACCCCCTCCCCCTGCCCCCCCTTCCCTTGCCCACCCCCCTCCCCCTGGTCCAGGACCCTCCCCGTCATCCACATCTTTCCCATCGTCCGCGACTCTCCCAGCTGGCCAGTGGCTCCGTGGGCTGTGGACAGGAGCCGCTCTCGGGTCGGCGCGCGGCCAGCCTCCCATGGCGGTGCTGCTTCTTGGCTTTGGATTGCTGGTGGCCCCGGCATTGCAAACCTGTGCGGCCTCTCCGTGCGCACCTCCGCGTGCAAAGCCCTGCACACCTCCGCGTGCAAAGCCCTGCACACCTCCGCGTGCAAAGCCCGTGCGCACCTCCGCGTGCAAAGCCGTGCACACCTCCGCGTGCAAAGCCGTGCACACCTCCGTGTGCAAAGCCACCCCCCTGCCCTTCACTCTTCCCACGCCTTCCTGCGGTCTCTCCGTGCGCACCTCCGCGTGCAAAGCCACCCCCCTGCCCTTCACTCTTCCCACGCCTTCCTGCGGTCTCTCCGTGCACACCTCCACGTGCAAAGCCCTGCACACCTCCGTGTGCAAAGCCTTGCACACCACAGCGTGCAAAGCCCTGCACACCTCCGCGTGCAAAGCCCGTGCACACCTCCGCGTGCAAAGCCACCCCCACGCCCTTCACTCTTCCCACGCCTTCCTGCAGTCTCTCCCTGCACACCTCCGCGTGCAAAGCCTTGCACACCTCCGCGTGCAAAGCCCTGCACACCTCCGCGTGCAAAGCCACCCCCCTGCCCTTCACTCTTCCCACGCCTTCCTGCGGTCTCTCCCTGCACACCTCCGCGTGCAAAGCCACCCCCCTGCCCTTCACTCTTCCCACGCCTTCCTGCGGTCTCTCCCTGCACACCTCCGCGTGCAAAGCCACCCCCCTGCCCTTCACTCTTCCCACGCCTTCCTGCAGTCTCTCCGTGCACACCTCCGCGTGCAAAGCCACCCCCCTGCCCTTCGCCGCCGCCGTCTGCGTGTACCGTACAGGGTTTGAAACGACTTCCGCCTTTCCTTCATATCATCATCAATTTTTCAAAGCAGATTGCCCAGAATAATTATTTCTGGTTAAAATTGTTTTTTGTAATTCATCCATCTCACAATTGTTGTAATAACCACGTTTATTTATTTTTCTTAAGTAATCATGGTTTTTTCATCAAAATTCATTAGAAGCCGCTTCTAGGACGGCATGCTTTTAAAATATTCAAATTTATAGTTAATGTTTTATTAACCATATTTAGCCTATAATTATTTTTCTAATGAAAATTATCCCGACTGTACCATCTGATGTTATGAGGCCAGAAGTTCAAACACGGTCTGGAGAAACATTTGTGCACAGAGGCCGATGCATTAGTCATTGCAAGGAAGGATTTATGTGTGATAGAATTAATTGTTGCCCGAGTTTGACAGTCCATATTTTACTTCAGTGCATTATTTACACTGGAGGAGTTTTGAAAGGTTAGAAAAATAGAAATGTGTGCATTATCTGGGTGGTAGGCTGGTTTTGCAATGCTTGTGGTATGTATGTGGTTTGTATATAGAATGCGTGTGTGTGTATATATGTGTGTATATATATGTATATACACACACAGGCATACATAGTCCCTGCCCACATTAGATTGTGAATTCAGTATATTATAGGTGCTGTAATGATTACCAGAATATGCACATGCCTATGTATATGTTTATAGAATATATGGTTCTCTCCATATAATACAGAATACATGTCACATGTTGTAGAAGAGTACAGGCATTCCTAAATGAGTTTGTTCCTGTACGTGTGCATTGCACGTAAAATAGAATCAATTTATGTATACATAGGAAGACTGCAATGACCAGTTCATGACTCTGGGTTTGTGTACGTGTGCGTGCATGTATGTGTGTGTGTGTGTGTGTGTGTGTGTGTGCACTGAGCGGGCTTGCAGATACTTAAGTAGTAATTGCTCTATTCTCGGCTGATGTCCTCGAGGGTTGAGTGAAATTGAGAGGCCGCAGGGGCTTTGGGCTTTTGCTTCTCAGCCCCAGGGCCCCGCGGGTGGAGCTCGACGTCCGTGGCAGAGTCCAAGCCGCTCAGTTATGACTGAGAACGCCTTCTCTGGGAGTGTCCAGCTTTGAGGGCAGGCACCAGCCGCTCTTGGCCGTGTGGTTTTTGTTTCGCCCTGTTGCCTTGTTTGGGTCTGGAGAGCCACCGGGGAGCTGGAGTGGAAGAATGGTCACCAGCTTGCTGCCTGGCTGAGACAGAGAGATAGACACACACACAGGCAGGCTCCCTGTCTTCCTGGAGGTCTCCCCACCTGATCACCAGTGAGACACCAAGAGCCCCATCTTCCTGTGGCCTGTGCGTGGGGTCACGTGCTCGGGTTTACCTTCCAACCCCGTGACAGCGTCTCCATCTGTGTGCCCTGCAGGTGGCAAGTGGCTTCCCGACTCTGACAGTAAGTCCCTCGTAAGGGGGGTGGTTCAGTGCCTACCAGATACGAACCCCTGCGGGGGGTCAGGATGAACCTAATTGAGCGACATGGCAGATGCGAGAGGTCTGGCTGTCCTGGGAGCTTTAGAGACATCACACAAAGCAAAGCTGCGCGTGTGAACCGTTGACAGTACTTGCTCAGTGACGTGAGGGCTTGAAGTCGGGGTTTTGCCCTTGCTGGACAGGTTCTGCACCACCGGAGCCATCTCCTTTTCTTTGGCTCTGCGTATTTTGGGGACACTCTGCCATCTTAGCTGGGAAGGGCCTGGCCTGCCACCGTCTAGCTATGCTTCCCGAGTAGCTAGGATGACAGGTGTCAGGTACCCCACCAGCTCGGCATCCGTTTCGGTGGAGATGAGGTTTTGCGAACATTTTTCCGGGAACCACAACCCTGCCGATCTCCGACGTGTGGAGGAGGAAGACCTCAGGGAGAGCCCGGAAGGTCCTGTGGGGAGGGCGTCAGGGCGCTGGCTTCCGTTCCCTGGAGTCTGACAGCAGAGCCGTTCTTACCCTGTGGGTGTCTCCGCAGCGTCGCTGGGAGGCTGAATTCCAGGGCGCTAGCATGAGCCAGGAGACCTCAGCCGCAAGGCAAGTTGGGGGCAACTTGGGGGCGGATTCTCTACTTAGAGGGGGGTGGGGAGCGGTGCCTCCCTGGCTGGGTTTGGCAGGATGAACGTGTGTCTTTGCTGGCCCTCTCTGTCCCCCAGTGCCTGCGCCCCCCCCCCCCGGGCACAGGCATTGGGGAGCCCCCTCACTGCCCAGGCCTGAGTCAGAGGCCGCTCCGTCTTAACACCTCGGGTTCAAGATCGTGCACCCCAACGCAGTCGGGTGGACAGAGGCGCTCTTTTCCATACAGGGAACCCTCAAACCCACGGCTAAACCGCAAGACGGTGAGCCACAAGAAGAAGAGTGGTCTGAGAAGCTCGTGTCCTTCACAGTTGGCATTTTTGTCCCCGGAAGGACTGTGCGTCGCTGAACTTGGTGGCCGTGTCAACTTTCTAAAGAGCCCAGGCTGGTTTTTCCTTGACTTGGTGGAGTCTGGAGGTCTCCATGTTGCAGTCAACGAAAACAACGTGGCCCCAAATCAAATCGCACCCTGCTGGTGAAGAGGCCCAGGAGGACGGCGGGTAAGCTCCGTGGCTCGGCTCGCTTCCTCGCCGCCGCCGCGCCCTGGGCCGCGCTGGCGTGCGGCCGCCCTCTCCTTTTTAGACCTAGAATTCAATTTACCTGAACACATCACCATTGCCTTAGGCAGCTGGTCAGATTCCACCCTGGATTCCGTCAGCCATCCAGCACCCGTCAGGCAGCCTCCACCACTGTGCGTCTCTCTTGGAAACTGGGGTCTGTGCCTGCTAAAAGTGAATTCCTTCTCTCTACGTCTCTCTCCCCAAAGCCCCAGGTAGGGGGACGAGGGACATCTTCCCTGCAGAGAGACACAGAGACACTGAGCCGCCGTCTTCCTTCTCCCCCGTCAAGGCACCCATCCCTCCACGAGGAGATGAGGATTCCGTGCTCTGGTCCTCACCACCCACCACAGGCCCCCCCTCCAAACGCCCCCCCCGCCCCCATCCCAGGGACCTGGAATCCGGCGTCTGGATTCAGGGGACATCACCGGCGGGCGCCTGGCTACACAGACCCCTCAGAGCGCAAATCCCCGCAGAGGTTGGCCCATTTCTCACGAGGCAGGCGAACGAGACGCAGGTCTGGCAGCGCGGATTCTGCGGGGAGGGAGACGCGGCTCCGCCGGAAGGGCGGCCGGGCTCTGAAGGCAGCGAGCGGGAGAAACCCACGTGCACACCGGCCTGAGGCGTGCAACGTGGCGTCACCGCAGCAGGCACGTGGCGGGTCGGGTAGAGCTACGCTCAGGCACGCCTACACACGGGCGCCTCACACGTAGGTAGGGATGTGCACACGCGCGTGCACACATTTGCACTTATACACAATACTTGCACTCAGTCTCAAAGACGTACAAGCACGCACACACACAAATGTGCACGTGTGCGCGCACACACACGCACTCAGTCTCCCCACACTAATGTGCACGCGTGCGCACTCATACACATGTTTGCCCTTGTCGTCTCCCGTGCGCAGTCCTGTGCACACAGATCTACACGCGTGCACGCGCACACACACATCTGCACTCACACTGCCGCCCGCACGGCCTCCCCGTCACACCGACACGCACACCCAAGCTTGGGAAAGGGAACCTGGCGTCTGCTTGTGGTCAGGTGGCTGGAGGCGTGAAGGCGGGAGTTACGGACACGTCCCGTGTGAAATGTGCAAATGTGCGCCCCCTCTCCCCCCACACCCCAAGAACGCCGGGCCAAGTCCGAGGCGGACCGTGGACCCCGGCCGGCTTGCTGCTGGGCTGGCGGGGGTCGGCGAATGGACGAAGAGGCCACCTACCTCCTCCGTGGCTGCGCGTCCCCCATCGCTGAAGACAGAGGGAGCCGGGGTGGCGCCACGGTGCTCTCCCCGCGCTTGCTGGACAGCAGTCCCGTCCCGAGGAGCCGGCGGGCGTCTGTGGCAGGGCAGCACGGGAGAGGAGGGCCCGGCTGGACACAGGGGCGCGTGCGCGCCATGGCATTCTCCCGTCCCCGGCAGAGCTGACGCACCGGGGACACACCAGAGCGCAGCCCCGCCCCCGCCCCCGGTGTTCCTTCCCTGCACGGGGCGACCGAGTGGCCTACTGGGTCCGGCACGCAAGCCCGCATGGCCTGCGAGCGTGCCGGCCTGTGAGCGTGTTCAACCTGTGAGAGTGTTCGGCCTGCGAGCGTGCCCTGCATGCGAGCGTGCTCGGCCTGTGAGCGTGTTCAGCCTGTGAGCATGCCGGGTGTGCGAGCGTGCTCGGCCTGTGAGCGTGTTTGGCCTGCGAGCCTGTTCTGCGAGCGTGGCGGGCGTGCGAGCGTGTTCGGCCCGCGAGCGTGTTCTGCGAGCGTGCCGGGCGTGCGAGCGCGTTCGGCCCGCGAGCGTGTTTGGCCCGCGAGCGTGTTCTGCGAGCGTGTTCGGCCCGCGAGCGTGTTCTGTGAGCGTGCCAGGTGCATGAGAGTGTTCGCCCTGCGAGCGTGTTCTGCGAGCGTGCCGGGCGTGTGAGCGTGTTCTGCGAGCGTGCCGGGTGTGCGAGCGTGTTCTGCGAGCGTGCCGGGGGTGCGGGCGTGTTCGGCCCGCGAGTGTGTTCTGTGAGCGTGCCGGGCGTGCGAGCGTGTTCTGCGAGCGTGTTCGGCCCGCGAGCGTGTTCTGCGAGCGTGCCGGGCGTGCGAGCGCGTTCGGCCCGCGAGCGTGTTTGGCCCGCGAGCGTGTTCTGCGAGCGTGCCGGGCGTGCAAGTGTGTTCTGCGAGCATGTTCGGCCCGCGAGCGTGTTCTGCGAGCGTGCCAGGTGCGCGAGAGTGTTCGCCCTGCGAGCGTGTTCTGCGAGCGTGCCGGGCGTGCGAGCGTGTTCTGCGAGCGTGCCGGGGGTGCGGGCGTGTTCAGCCCGCGAGTGTGTTCTGTGAGCGTGCCGGGCGTGCGAGTGTGTTCTGCGAGCATGTTCGGCCCGCGAGCGTGTTCTGCGAGCGTGCCGGGCGTGCAAGCGTGTTCTGCGAGCGTGCCGGGCGTGCAAGCGTGTTCGGCCCGCGAGTGTGTTCTGTGAGCGTGCCGGGCGTGCGAGCGTGTTCTGCGAGCGTGTTCGGCCCGCGAGCGTGTTCTGCGAGCGTGCCAGGCGTGTGAGCGTGTTCTGTGAGCTGATGGGCGTGCGAGCGTGTCCTGCGAGTGTGCCGGGCGTGCAAGCACGTTCGGCCTGCGAGTGTGTTCTGCGAGCGTACCGGGCGTGCGAGTGTGTTCTGCGAGCGTGTTCTGCAAGCGTGTCCGGCCCGCGAGCGTGTTCTGCGAGCGTGCCAGGTGTGCGGGCGTGTCCGGCCCGCGAGCGTGTTCTGCGAGCGTGTTCTGCGAGTGTGTTCGGCCCACGAGCGTGTCCTGCGAGCTGATGGGCGTGCGAGCGTGTTCAGCCCGTGAGCGTGTTCTGCGAGCTCATGGGCGTGCGAGCGCGTCCGGCCCGCGAGCGCGCCCGGGCCTCTGCCGGGGGCCGCCTTGCTCCGCCGCGGTCCGCGCAGCCCCCGGTGCCCGTGCCCCCCACGCCCGCCCCCGTGGCTCTCAGCCCATCGCCGTGCCCAGCGCTGCTCTCAGACCCGCCAGGGGCCGCGTCGCGCGGGCTGCTGCGGCTCATCGGAGCCAAATTCACTGTGCACTGAAACCAAAGCAATTGAGTTCTTGCCTGCGGCCTTTTTGGCAGTTCATCGAGCGCTGCGCGGCCGTACAATTTAATCTGAGACATCTGCGCGCAGACAGGACCTCTCCCTCACCGAGGGGGACGGAGCGCTGGCTAAGCCCAGTGTTATGTGAAGAGCCAGGCCTTATCTCTCCCCTGAAAAATAAAGCATTGAAGATAGAGTAAAAAGCCAAATCAAAACCGTTTCTCCCCCTGTGGGCTCGTGAAACGCAGCTCCTCACAGACGCCCGCCTCGCCCGCACAGGGCACTTGAGCCCCGCGCGCTGGATTAACCATTTAAGGATATTACACTTATCGCCGGCTGCAGCTGACGGCGGAGATCTTCATTAAATACGAAGGGCAGCCATCCAGTCTTCGGTGAGTTCACACAACTACGGACGCGCCTTCGTGAACGCGGCCGGCCGGCGGAGGCGGCGGGGACGGCGGTGGAGCTCTCCGCGCGGTGCGCGTCGTCCGGCCTGCCCACGGGGCGGGCAGGGCCTCCGCGCCAGGCGGCTGACACCGGGGAGGCGTCCAGCCACCGAGGGCGGGCTGGACCTACTGTGTGTGTGTGTGTGTGAAGGACACGGCCCAGCCACACTGGACGCACTGTGTGTGTTAGAGACATGGTCCGGCCGTACGGTGAACCTACTGTGTGTGCTAAGGACGCGGCCCCGCTGTGCTGTGGCCCCACTGTGTGTGTGTGTGTTAAGGACGCGGGCCGCTGTGCTGTGGCCCCAATGTGTGTGTGTGTGTTAAGGACGTGGCCCCACTGTGCTGTGGCCCCACTGTGTGTGTGTGCTCAGGACGCGGCCTGCCCACACCGGGGCGCGTGCCCAGGCCTCCCCTCCAGGCTCTGCTGGGCGGTCGGGCTTGTTGTCACCCCCTGAAGGATCGCCCAGCTCCTTCTCCAGGGCGGATGGCCGCGCGTGCCGACGCATCCTCGCTGGCTTGAGTGGTGGTGGTGGCGGGGGTGCAGGCAGGGTGGGGCCTCAGGAGGCCCAGCAGCCGGGCTGGGCAAGGCTGTGGTCCGAGGCAGGCCCCGGAGGAGGCCCTGAGCGGAGAGGCCGGGCCAGGGCCAGGCCCCAGGCACCAGCAGGGACACGGAAGGGAGGGGGAAGAGCCGCGGGCTCGCCCCTTGCAGCTCACCTCCAACACGGCCCAGGGGGCGCCTCGCTTCAACCACAGAGGCCCCAGCTGAAGAGCGGGCTCCGCCCTCCTGGAATGAGGGTTCTGGATGTCCGTGGACGGGGTGGCAGTGTGGAAAGCCATGACGGCTGGGGCGACAGCTGCCCTGTGCCCAGGGTGTGGGCCGGGACTGAGGGGCCCGGGGGCCTGTACCATCCACCACCACGGAGGGGTGTCCACGGAGCCCATGCCACGGAGGGGTGTCCATGGAGCCCACACCACAGAGGGGTGTCCACGGAGCCCACTGCCACGGAGGGGTGTCCACGGGAGCCCACCGCCACGAAGGGGTGTCCACAGGAGCCCACGCCACAGAGGGGTGTCCACGAGAGCCCACACCACGGAGGGGTGTCCACAGGAGCCCACTGCCACGGAGGGGGTGTCCACAGGAGCCCATGCCACAGAGGGGTGTCCACGGAGCCCACTGCCACGGAGGGGGTGTCCATGGAGCCCACGCCACGGAGGGGTGTCCACGGAGCCCACACCACGGCGTGGGCCTCTGCTCCAGTTCTCACTGCCCAGAGGAGCGCGGTTCTCCGGATCACGGGGTGAGCTTTGCCTCCGTCCGCTCGCAGCTCGGGGAGCCCTGTCCTGTCCGTGACTGCAGGCAGCCGGCCGCTGAGGCGCAGTGGACTCGAATCCTCCGCGGCCGCCCGGAGCTCCCGCCGCCGCCGGTCATGGCGGAGCGCGTCTGGGTCATTAGCTGCTCCTCTGAGGGCGGTCAGAGCCACGGCGGGGCCGTGCGGAGCAGCGCTCTGGCCTCATTGCTAACTCCATTTTTCTCGGTCCACATCAAGAAGGTTTTATTAATCCAGCAATAACACCGTCTTCAGACAATTAACCGAGCGGTTAATGACCGGCGATGGAAGTTCCTTCGCTAAGTGGCGCTAGTGGCCCTGAACATTGCTCCAATCCAAGATTTAAGTCCGGCTGGCTGGGCACTGGCCGCCAAGTGCGGTCAGCACCGCGGTGTGCTCTCTGCGTAGCCTGCGTGAAGCCCCGCTCCAGGGCCAGCCAGCCAAGCGCCGGCCGGGCATTCAGTTTCGCTGCCCGTTCTTCCTCCCCTTGCCACCAGCAAAGACAGAAGTGCGGTGGACATGCATGGCCGCATCTCTGTGCACCCCGGCTCGGGTGTGCACGGAGCCCAGGGATCCGCGCTCACTGAGGGCTTCGCCTCCCTGGAAGGCCTGACGGGCCAGCTGGCTGGGCGGGGTGAGCTGGACAGGCTGTCTGCAGGAAGCTTTCATGCTGCGGTACCTGGCAATCATGGGACATGTCCCAGCAAAGGGTGACACGCGGGGGGGGGGGCACAAGCGTGGCTCTGTCCGCAGCTGCCCGTGGCTCACCGGGGCACAGGTCTTCTGGCAGAGGACACCTCTGGCCTCGGCAGATGCCAAGTCTCCTGCACGCCCTCCCCACGCTCGATGCCGGTCCTCTGCCTCCAAAGGGAACCTGACTTGCTGTGGTGGGGGCCGGGGAGGGAAACACAAGTCTGTCCGTTTAACCAAAGGGCGGCTCACTCACCACGGGCCGAGGCCCCGCGGAGGGACCTCAGGAGGTCAGTTTCTGGGTCTGTGTTGGTGCACAGGACGGTGGAACAACCAGCCTCACCGTGAGCAGTGCTGTAGCGGCTCGGCTTCCTGCTCACCCCGGAGAACGGTTCTGTGTGTGGAAAGAGCTTTGGAGTCGGGATGCTGGGGTTCAAGCCTTGGCATGAGACGGGATGTGGCCATCTCTCTGCCCAAGAGCACCGACCTCTCGGTGAGGCTCCTCCTCCTCCTGCCCCGCCTCCTGCCCCTCCATGTGCAAGGGAGGCACAGAAGCCCCTCCCCCCATCAGCCCCCTCCATCACCACCTTCGGGGAAGGCAGGCCACAGGGTTTGAGGAGGCTGGGAGGGAGAGAGCCTCCGTGTGTGTCTGGAGCACAGGAGCCGGACAGCTCTCACCTCCGCCCAGGAGGGAAAGACAAACTCAGTTCCTTATGAAGAGCCGGTCTTGTCCTCAAAGGCACCTGCAAAAAGGCTGTTTCGATCTGGAAGCCAGTCCTCAGAGCCCTGGACTTTGACGGCATAGAGGAAGATCAAGCCTGTGGCTTTGAATGTCTGCGGAATCGCCCAGTAGAGTATGTGCCATCAGAATGCAAACCAACTAGCATCTCGGATGCCACTTTTCAGTTCCAGAGTGCACAACGGTGCTCACATCTCTGCAGCGGAGGAGCTGAGCATCCAGTGTGTGCTAGAACGGACCTAGAAGCAAGAGCCATGTCTTGGAGGCTACTGCCCCATGATGGCGTCCCTTCTACCCCCGGCTGGCAAGCTCTGTGGGACAGCTAGGGTGTATGCCAAATGCCACAGGCCCGTTCTTGTGGGAAAAAAGAAAAGACAGGCAGACTATCAGTTTTCTCCAAAATAAAAGATTTTAGTCCATCCAACACCACCGACCCTGGAGCCTATCTCCAGCCCGAGTGACGGATTAGGCAATAGGGCAAATACCTGGGTTAAAGGATGGATGGATGGATGGGTGGGTGGATAGATGGGTAGATGGATGGATGGATGGATGGATGGATGGGTGGATGGGGGTAGATAGATAGGTGAGTAAATGGATGGGTGGATGGGTGGATGGTGGATAGATGGGTGGGTGGGTGGATGGGTGGATGGATGGATGGATGGGTGGATGGATGGGGGTGGATAGACAGATGGGAAGATGGGAAGGTAAGTAAATGGATAGATTTTTTAAATGTAAACAGGGTAAGTTTGAAAGGAAATCCATGAAAGGAAGGTAACAAGACTCTCCATTTGAAGAGGGTCTCAGAAGAGGAGTCCAGTTAGCTGGACTTTAATGCTCTTGAATGGTGGACAGTTGTTCTTCCCATTCTGATCCATCATGCAGAGTAACTGACAGCCATGGTTTGTGTGCATCACTGCTAATTTTAATGGAAAAAGTATATATAGTTGAGTGAGGAAAGGGTGACATTTTCCAAAAAGAAATATACGCGTTACCTGACATATGTAACTGTAGCTCCTATAATCATCACCATCATCATCGTCGTCATCAAAGAAAACTCCAAAGGAAGTATATAGTCCTAAGCCCCGTTCCGTGGTTCCTCGGTCCACTGTCACGGCTGGCCCGTTTCTGTGACACGAGGAGGATAGTGTGCGGGCAGGGGGGCAGTGTGCACAGAACGTGCCAGGTCGCTTGGAAAGTTCAGGGTGCTTTCTGGTAACTCCTGGCTTCGTTAGTCTAGCTGGGGGGAGATGCTTGCCAGGAAGGGTTTCGACGGGCAGAGGAAGCCGGTCAGCGCCAGCTGCACTCTGAAGCCATGATGCGTAAGCACCGCTAAGGCGCTGATCGCTACAAGGCATTGGAAAGCAGTGTCCAAGGGAACATTCCCTGCAGGACTGCGGTGGTTGCTCATCCTGATTCAGGGATTCATTCTAGTTGTGCTGATAGAGGCAGGAAAAGTACGGCTGAGAGAAGGGCTAAGAAACCAAAAGCGATACCTGCCTCCTGGCCCAGGTAGACAGTGGGCAGACACCCTGACGGGCAGGACGGGCTGTCGGAAGGACGCGTCCTGCCCTGTCCCTTGCCTGCCTCGCGCGTCACGGTGGTGACCCGCCTCATCTCCAGATGCCCCGGCCCGAGAGCAAGTCACCCCGCCGCCTCAGCCGTAATGGGACACTCCTCTAATTGGGAAGAAAAGCAGCTGACTCTGATGTGCAGCCAGATCATTATCCTGAGGTCAGCACTAACTAATTGATGTTTGTGTAGCCCAGGATTTGGGAATACAGTTCACACGGTTTAGCAAAACAAACCACATCAGCCTCCCTGGGAAACCAAGTTGCATCACCTAGCTGTGTGGAAGGCGAGGCTGGGGCGGGCGGGCGTTGCATCCCCGGGGCTCTGTGACAGGAGCGGGGGTCGTGGAGGTCCGCCCTCCCGCCTCCCCGAGTCGTGGATCCAGCCTCCCGCCTCCGGCGTCGGGCAGCACGAGGCGCAGAAGCGGATCCGCGAAGGCGTGAAGCGTGGGCTGGCCTCGGCGTCGCCGGCAGCCCGTGTGGGCCGGTGGCTGGGTGGCCGCCACGACTGCACGTCTGGCGCTGCCAGTGGAAGGTGACCCAGGACGCCTCCTGGGGAAGGTCGCGCTGCCAGTGGAAGGTGACCCAGGACGCCTCCTGGGGAAGGTCGCGCTGCCAGTGGAAGGTGACCCAGGACGCCTCCTGGGGAAGGTCGCGCTGCCAGTGGAAGGTGACCCAGGACGCCTCCTGGGGAAGGTCGCGCTGCCAGTGGAAGGTGACCCAGGACGCCTCCTGGGGAAGGTCGCGCTGCCAGTGGAAGGTGACCCAGGACGCCTCCTGGGGAAGGTCGCGCTGCCAGTGGAAGGTGACCCAGGACGCCTCCTGGGGAAGGTCGCGCTGCCAGTGGACGGTGACCCAGGACGCCTCCTGGGGAAGGTCGCGCTGCCAGTGGAAGGTGACCCAGGACACCTCCTGGGGAAGGTCGCGCTGCCAGTGGAAGGTGACCCAGGACGCCTCCTGGGGAAGGTCGCGCTGCCAGTGGAAGGTGACCCAGGACGCCTCCTGGGGAAGGTCGCGCTGTCTGGAAGGTGACCCAGGACGCCTCCTGGGGAAGGTCGCGCTGCCAGTGGAAGGTGACCCAGGACGCCTCCTGGGGAAGGTCGCGCTGCCAGTGGCTCGCAAACCCACGCGTGAGGATGGGCGATCGTTTCCTGGCCTGTAACACGCAAGCGCGCCGTGTTTGCGAGAGGAACCACGGGGGCGGGCTGGTTCCCAGGCTGTCCTGCCCTGGAGAGGGGGGGAGCCCTCTCGCTCCGCTTTCACGCCATGCGCGTCTTCCCCGGACGGCGTCGTGGCGATTCCGCGGATCCGACGGCTCTGGACCACGGCGGCGCGGGCTGCCCGCCGAGGGCTCCAGTAATGGCGGACGGGGACTCCTCTCTCCCCCTCTGGGGCAGGCCCTGAGATTCCTCCCCAGCAGGGCCACACCGAGACTCCTTCCCCTGCGCTCGGTGCTCTCTTCTGGCTCACACCCGGGACCGCTCCTGGCAGTCAGGAGTACTTTCATGGCCGTGCTGACCTTCAAAGTGTCCTTCAGCTCGTGTGACTCGGGGGACCGCCACATACCTGCCAGACTGTCTGTCCCCCGACCCCGAGCACCAGCGCCACCGCGGGCCGGGGCTGACGCGGAGCCCCGGGAACTCGGAGTGGTCACAAGCAAGCCTCAGAACAAAGTACTGCAGCCACTTTGAAGGCGGTTAGGTGATTTGTTCTAAAGCTAAACAAACACGTTCCCAGGAAGCAGCAACAGTGCCCCTTCCCGTCCACACGGAAGCGAGGCCAACCGGTGGTGAGACAGAAAACTGCACGTGGATAGTTATCTCTTGCCAAGACCCTGGGCTGACAAGATGTCCTTCCGTGGGTGGATAAATAACCTGGAATACTGGGGAATGCGATTCGGGAATTACAAAAACGATAAAATACATGAATTGCCAAGCTGAGGAAAGACTTAAAGAAACTTGAGGGAGGCCTATATCAGTAAGTGAGAGAAACCAACCTGAAAAGGCTCCACGCTGTACTATTCCAGTCATGGAACACTCTGGAAAAGGCAAAAGAGAAAGAAGAGCACTAGTTGCCACGTCTCAGGCGGAGAGAGGGGGACAGAAATTCCCCTGTAGTCTGGGACATCGGTAGGGACCCGCCGTGTAGTAATTTACAACACACCTAGCCCGACGTGAGTACCAGGCGCCAGTTACAAATAACGCACGGCAGGAGTTCACCGGTGACGCACGTGTCGCTCGACAGCAGCATGCCAGTTGTGGTGGCTGGCTGATGCTGAGGATGCCAACTCGGCGGAGGCACGGGAGGTGCGGGGGGCTGGGAAGACCCCGCTTCTGGGTGAGAAGGGGTTTCGGGTGGGTTCAGCAGCGTGGCGGAGGAGGGCGTGCCCTCGTCGGTGTGGCCGGGCGTCCGCTGGCCCTGGAGAGCCACAGAGAACCCGACGGCTGCCTCTGTGTTTCCCCCCGGGGCTGGGGAGCCGGCCTTCTGCTGGGCCGCTGGGGACTGTGGGATGGGGACCTCGGGCCGCTCCTCACGCCCCCTGCTGCGCCAGGCCTCAGGCCGTGAGCCCAGCATGAGCCGGGGGCTCCGCACCCGCGGCCATCAGGTTGAGAGTTGCTCGTATCTCCAGGATTCCTGGGCTGCCAGGCCTCAGGTGGCCTAGATTTCCTTGGTCTCTACAGCACCCATGTGAGTCCACTGTCTTAATCAGGTGTGTGCGTGTGTATCATTTATCATATGTTTATAGTTAATGTATCATTAGCTAACATATTAGTCAATTATGTATCAACTACCGATAGGTAATAAGTTACATGTATACATTGTTTGTCTATACATCGGTCGCATCTGCCCACGTGTTCTCTAGTATCTGCTTTCGATCATCTATAATACCTCTTCTCTCTCTATCACCCATCCGCCTAGGATGGGTCTGTCTGTCCTCTGTCTGTGGGTCCACCTATCCCTCAGATCTCTTCTGTTGCTTCGACTTCTCTGGAGCCCCCTGATGGTGGGCTCGTAGTCAGGGCACTGAGAGGGTGAAGGGAAGGCAGGGCCAGCGCTCCCTCTGAGCCTTACGCTGGGTCTCCCCTGGAGCTCGTCCACCGCCGTCTCTGGAGCCTGTCGGGTTGTGATTCCACCCACCATCCTGCACGCTGAGCGCCGCAGTGACGGCGCGACCCTTGAAATCGTGCCGCCCAGAGGCTGGCTTCTCCAGGAGCGGAAGATCCCAGGCCCCGGGCCCCGGCAGGGACGGAGGCGGGACCCGCGCTCGCGGTGCAGGTGGGCCGCTGTGAGAGTGAGGGGCGGGGCTGAAGGGGGCCGACGCGGGGCGACTCGGGCGTCTGTCTACACAGAGAGCACCTGCTGATCCTTACGGCCTAGCGCGCTGCCAAGCCCCTTCCCCTCCTCTCCTCCGCCCTCCGCCCTCCGCCCTCGGCCCTCCGCCCTCTGCCCTCTGAGGCTGCTGCTGAAACAATTGCCACAGTGTCCACGCCAGGCGGAACACGGGGCTGCGCCCCAGGCGTGGACAGGCGTGTGACGGAGCCTCGGTTCCTGGGCAGACACCCCGGCCAGCAGTAGTAGAGGCCGATGGGCACCTGAAGGAGGCTGGACCCTGCGTGGTCTCCGGGGTGTGGGAACACAGCACGAGCGACCTCTCTGTTTCCCCCACGGGCTGTGGATTCCTGTCTGAACGGTAGCTCTCGGGGGCCATCAGAGGGCAGCGTGACGTCGGTGTGACCAGGGGGAAGGTCCTCTCGGGGCATCAGCTCTGCTGCCCCAGGAAGGAGAGCTGTGGGGGCCCCCCATCTTTACCTAGGAGGAGAGGGTGGGACCCTGGCCCAATAGGCTCTTGGACCACACAGCCAGAGGGGAGTGGGTTGGGCCTGACAGGTCCTCCAGCCCGTGTAATTGTGTAGCGATGTTGTTGAGAACATGAAAAGATAGCTTAGGGCAGGGCGATGTGCTTAGAGGAAGAATACTGGTTCCCGCCTCTGGGGGGGGGGGGGGCGGGGGGAGTTGGTCCGTCCCAATGCGGGCCTGGCCACCTGTACAGACTTGCCCCTCTGGTTCAGATCCCTGGACGGGGAAAGTGAGAGGCGGAAAAAGAACAGCAATTCAGAAAAGGAGGAAACTGGATTGCAGACAGACAAGGCTTGTAGACGTGACTCACCCGTGACCAGAGAGGCGCTGCCAAGCTGGAGAACGAGCTTCCCATGGAGGGCCCAGAGCGGGCCGAGGGGGAGGGAGGGGGAGGGAAGGGGAGGGGCCCAAGGGCATCCGGGAGACGCGGATTCCCGGATGGTGTCATCTTCCCACCTCCGGCATGGGGTAAGGGAGTTCCTCCCGCCTGTGAAGTCAGGCAGGTATGACCGGCGGCACTCTGTGCCCAAGATGACCGGGCTCAGCCCCTCTGACCCAGAAGCCCCTCAGGCGCCCAGCGGGGGCCCAGCTCTGTGGGGGGGGGGGCCTCTGCGGGCAGGGAGGGTGGTCCGGAGGCCAGGGGGCCCCTCGCTGCCCAGGGCACCGCGGATTCCCACCAGAACACCCAGCCCCCCCCACCTCGGGAGGGGGGGACTGCCGGCTATTCCCAGGAGGACCGGAGCGGTCTTCGGGGTGTGGCCCTGCTCCTCTGGGCCTCTGGCGGCTGGACCACAGGACCACCTTCGCCATCACCCCACGAAAGAGGCCCTTGGGTGCCCGGAGCCACGCCCTGCCTGCCGAGGCCTGCCTGGCTCACACGTAAACGGCCCGGCTCTTCCCGGGGTGGGCGACATAAGGGCTTTATTGTTCCCAGGCTCGGGCCGCTGGCACGGCCCTTTGTCTGGGTGCGTGGGACTCACAATGCTGACAGTACTCGCTTGTCTAACCATTAACCAGATGCACAGCCCGGTGAGTCAGGCCGGCCTGGGGCCGCTCCCCGGCAGGTCTGTGAAAATGGGGGCCGGGGGGCCCCTCCCCGCCTGGTGAGGTTGAACTCCTCTTTTGGGACGGTAATTGCTACATGTGCTCACAAATGATTTATTGTTGTTGATGGCAATGCACCCTAGAAGCGCTTGCCAAAGGGCGTCAACTGTTATTGATATGTACATAAAGATGATAAATGATGAACTGTGCCCACCAAATTGCTACCAGTTACCACCGTGGCCCCCTTGTCTCCGTGTGCGGAGCTTCGAGGGTGGCTGTGGGCCCCGAGTGAGGCTCGCATTCCTGAGTGGTGAGGCGGCGCCGGAGGTGTTCTCACACGTGGACGGCGGTGCCCGGCCGCGATCTGCGGGCGACTTAATAAAGACGCGGGCTCAGGTTTCAAAGAGCGGCGTGACGCCCACGCGCGGGCCCCTGCGCCTTGCCGGGCCCTGCAGCGGAGGAGCCTGCGTTCTGTCTGCTTAATGAGAGTCTCTTCTCCTCCGCCGGCTGCTCCGGCTACGGAAGGCCCGGCTTGATCTTGATAAGGCTGCATTTTTCTGAGCTTTAGCAATCAGCGTCCTACCCATTGACAGAGACTGCATCTGCCCGTGGCGGGCCGAGCGCGGCCGGGCGTTCCCAGAGGCCGGGACACCAGGGCCCAGGGCACCAAAGCCCAAGTGCCACCTTGCACAGGCAGAGAGTAGAGTCCGCCCCAACCGGAGCCCACCGTGGTAGAACTTTCCAAGGACTTTCCGAAGGCGGTCTCGATGCCTCTCGAGCTGAGGACGGCAGATGCCGTGCAGAGCGGAAACAAGGAGCCTGCGTTTGCTGAAACGCCTTTGCAAAGTCACACAGTGTGCCTGGAACCACACGGGGGTTCAGCTTGGATGGCTCTGGCCCCTCCCCGGGGAGGTTGTCATGGAAGCCTGAGCCGTGTATCCGTGCGTGTGGACGGTTCCCCCAGTGTGAACGCCGCCCCGCCCCCAACCCCTGCCTCTGTGGGTCAGGAAGCTCCCCATGGAGCCACCTAGCGTTTCTCTAGATTCAGCAGCCAGCGCGAGAAGCAGCACCATCCCCCCCCCCCCCCCCCCCGCAATGCCTCCGGTTCACCTCATGGGCCATCCCGATGGCTACCCGCGCAGAAATCAGCATTTCGGGCAATTGATGTAAGCCTGGAACTAAGTGGGAATCTACAAGGAAACTGTCCACAGTGACCAACGATGGATCATGGCGGGATCGGGTTCCTCAGACGAGGGCCGGCAGGGCCTCTGGGCACTGCGCCGACACCCCTGCGTCCAGTGGCTGGGCTCCCGGGGCGGGGCGTGGCCTCAGCTTGCCCGGGGAGCAGAGCCTGTGGGCCGGGCTGCTCCCCCGGGGAGGAAGCTGGGGCTTGGAGCACCGGGGCATGGCTAGGGGGCCGTCATCCCCGGCGGGTCCTGCAGTGCGTTTAGGGCTGTGAGTCTCCTCCCCCCACCGAACACACTTTCTGCTTTAGAAGACTGCCTAGACGGGTCTCAACCCTGTGTGGAATCACTGGGCCTCCCACTGAGGAAAAGCGGTGTCTCGTTCTTCCTGGGTCCTGGGTGGCAGCAGCAGGGGAGACCACGTGCACCCCGCAGCGGCCCTCAGGTGCCGTGGCTCACAGGGACAACGTGATGAGCGTCATCGGGCCACGGGCCAGGTGGCGAGGAGAGGGCTGGCCACGGCACCCGCAGAAGCCGGTGATCCTCCGGGCAGTGTTATACTCCACCCCTCGGGGCCATCGGAGCGCAGAGGACCCTGGCCACTCCACATCAGGGTCCGGTAGGGTGCCTGCGGGTGGCAGGGTCGGGCTCACGGAGCTGGGCACGTTGTTCTAAGAGCAGATCAGGCTTTCCCAGCCCTGCTCATCCTCACCCCGGAAATGCGAAGGAAGGGCTGCCGGGAGGCTCACGGGACATCACGGCGACTGTGAGCCCTGGTCACCCAGGCTGAGGCCTGTTGTTCCTGGCGGCGGTGTAACTGACATCAGGAAGGCCATAAAACAACAGGCAGTTGAAAGGGCTGGAAATTGAAAAGAGGCCTTCCCGCTTGCAGGACTTCCACCCGCTGAGGGCAAGAGTTTAGGAAAAGGCCTCATGACAAGATGCCTGCTTCACTTCCAGCAAGGAAGCAAGGCAGCAACAGGGAAGGGAGAGCTACACAGAGAGAATCCACCAGCCTTCCCTGTGAACCTGCTGCTGTTTTACTTTAAAAAAAATAGAAAAGAGAGAGAGAGGTGACAAGGAAAAACTGAGAGAAGAGAGAGTCTGCCAAGAAGCCATTAATATAGGGCTGAAAATTCCACAAAATATTAACTTTATCACATGGTCATTACTGCTGAGCAAGCAAGGAGGTGCCCGCGTTTTGTGTTCATCTCTCCATCATCAATGCACTCATCCAACTACAGATAGAGTCAGTCCTCCCAACCCCCACCCACCGCCACCCACCTCCATCACCCACCTCCAACATGCGCCCACCATTAACCACCTCCATCATCCAGCCTCCATCATCCAACCTCCATCATCCACCTCCAACATGCGTCTACCATTAATCACCTCCACCATCCGCCTCCACCATCCACCACCATCACCCAACCACCATTATCCATCTCTGTCTTCCACCTCTGTCACCCACGCTCACGCCCTCTCACGGGAAGCCAGTGTGCTTGTTAGCACAGGATGTGCTGGGTTGACCCTGAGATCTCAGGCTCCGGGTGACCGGTGCCGCTCTCAGCAATCCCTGTCACACCCCCTGCGGCAGTTTGAGAGGACAGAACAAGTCTTGATTTTTATGTTTTGTCTCTTTGTACATAAAAGAAGGCAAACCAGAGCTGGCTGCGAAAGGATTTCCTCTGAAGGGACCCTCCACAGTTTGTGCCGGTGAAAGCATTTACTGTTGTAGGACGGGAGTCCGGAGTGACGTGAACTGGAGAGGTGTGCGGGCAGCCCTTCGCGCCCTCCGCCCCTCTGTCCTGCAGACACCCTGTGTGCGGGCTCTCACTACACACTGGGGTCGTGGCACTGTACTGGGAAACCTGGGCGTTTCACATTTTAGTGTTTAGGCTTGCAGACAATAATCTTGGGGTCACTTGCCAAATTGTGGAGTGGCTTTCTCTGCGGGGTAGGGTTGAGACTCCTGAGCTTGTCCCTGGTGAGATTAGCCCCCCCAAGTACCCAACAAGCCCACCTCCATGGTCACGAAAGACCAGCCAGGCCGCCTCTCCTGTCATCTGCACAAGGCCTCTCCTCCTCAGTGCCCACGGCACACGGCACCTCTGCACACGCGCGCATGGCACCTCTGCACACGCACACGGCACCTCTGCACACGCACACGGCACCTCTGCACACGCACACGGCCCCTCTGCACACGCACACACGGCACCTCTGCACACTCACACGGCACCTCTGCACACGCACACGGCACCTCTGCACACGCACACGGCCCCTCTGCACACGCACACGGCACCTCTGCACACGCACACGGCACCTCTACACACGCACACGGCACCTCTGCACACACACATGTCACCTCTGCACACGCACACGGCACCTCTACACACGCACACGGCACCTCTGCACACGCACACGACACCTCTACACACGCACACGGCACCTCTGCACACGCACACGGCACCTCTGCACACGCACACGGCACCTCTGCACACGCACACGGCCCCTCTGCACACGCACACGTCACCTCTGCACACGCACACGGCACCTCTACACACGCACACGGCACCTCTGCACACACACATGTCACCTCTGCACACGCACACGGCACCTCTACACACGCACACGGCACCTCTGCACACGCACACGACACCTCTACACACGCACACGGCACCTCTGCACACGCACACGGCACCTCTGCACACGCACACGGCACCTCTGCACACGCACACGACACCTCTACACACGCACACGGCACCTCTGCACACGCACACGGCACCTCTGCACACGCACACGGCCCCTCTGCACACGCACACGTCACCTCTGCACACGCACACGGCACCTCTACACACGCACACGGCACCTCTGCACACGCACACGTCACCTCTACACACGCACATGGCACCTCTGCACACACACACGTCACCTCTGCACACGCACACGGCACCTCTACACACGCACACGGCACCTCTGCACACGCACACGACACCTCTACACACGCACACGGCACCTCTGCACACACACACGTCACCTCTGCACACGCACACACGGCACCTCTGCACACACACATGGCACCTCTACACACGCACACGGCACCTCTACACACGCGCACACGGCACCTCTACACACGCACACGGCACCTCTACACACGCACACGGCACCTCTACACACGCACACACGGCACCTCTACACACGCACACACGTCACCTCTGCACACGCACACGGCACCTCTGCACACGCACACGGCACCTCTACACACACGCACACACAGCACCTCTACACACGCACACACGTCACCTCTGCACACGCACACGGCACCTCTGCACACGCACACGGCACCTCTACACACGCACACACAGCACCTCTACACACGCACATGTCACCTCTACACACGCACACGTCACCTCTACACACGCACACGGCACCTCTGCACACGCACACGTCACCTCTACACACGCACACGGCCCCTCTGCACACGCACACGGCACCTCTACACATGCACACGGCCCCTCTGCACACGCGCACACGGCACCTCTGCACACGCACACACGGCACCTCTACACACGCACACGGCACCTCTGCACACGCACACACGGCACCTCTACACACGCACACGGCCCCTCTGCACACGCACACACGGCACCTCTACACACGCACACGGCACCTCTGCACACGCACACGGCACCTCTACACACACGCACACGGCCCCTCTGCACACGCGCACACGGCACCTCTACACACGCACACGGCACCTCTGCACACGCGCACACGGCACCTCTGCACACGCACACGGCACCTCTGCACACGCACACATGGCACCTCTGCACACGCACACGGCACCTCTGCACACGCACACGGCACCTCTACACACGCACACGGCACCTCTACACACACACACGGCACCTCTGCACACACGCACATGGCACCTCTGCACACACACATGGCACCTCTACACACGCACACATGGCACCTCTGCACACACACACGGCACCTCTACACACGCACACGGCCCCTCTGCACACGCGCACACGGCACCTCTGCACACGCACACATGGCACCTCTACACACGCACACGGCACCTCTACACACGCACACATGGCACCTCTACACACACACACACGGCACCTCTACACACGCACACAGCACCTCTACACACGCACACATGGCACCTCTACACACGCACACGGCACCTCTACACACGCACACGGCACCTCTGCACACACACACGGCACCTCTACACACGCACACGGCACCTCTGCACACGCACAAGGCACCTCTGCACACGCACACGGCACCTCTGCACACGCGCACACGGCACCTCTGCACACGCACACGGCACCTCTGCACACGCACACGGCACCTCTGCACACGCACACGTCACCTCTGCACACACACGGCACCTCTACACACACACACGGCACCTCTGCACACGCACACGGCACCTCTGCACACGCACACGGCCCCTCTGCACACGCACACGTCACCTCTGCACACGCACACGGCACCTCTACACACGCACACGGCACCTCTGCACACGCACACGTCACCTCTACACACGCACATGGCACCTCTGCACACACACACGTCACCTCTGCACACGCACACGGCACCTCTACACACGCACACGGCACCTCTGCACACGCACACGACACCTCTACACACGCACACGGCACCTCTGCACACACACACGTCACCTCTGCACACGCACACACGGCACCTCTGCACACACACATGGCACCTCTACACACGCACACGGCACCTCTACACACGCGCACACGGCACCTCTACACACGCACACGGCACCTCTACACACGCACACGGCACCTCTACACACGCACACACGGCACCTCTACACACGCACACACGTCACCTCTGCACACGCACACGGCACCTCTGCACACGCACACGGCACCTCTACACACACGCACACACAGCACCTCTACACACGCACACACGTCACCTCTGCACACGCACACGGCACCTCTGCACACGCACACGGCACCTCTACACACGCACACACAGCACCTCTACACACGCACATGTCACCTCTACACACGCACACGTCACCTCTACACACGCACACGGCACCTCTGCACACGCACACGTCACCTCTACACACGCACACGGCCCCTCTGCACACGCACACGGCACCTCTACACATGCACACGGCCCCTCTGCACACGCGCACACGGCACCTCTGCACACGCACACACGGCACCTCTACACACGCACACGGCACCTCTGCACACGCACACACGGCACCTCTACACACGCACACGGCCCCTCTGCACACGCACACACGGCACCTCTACACACGCACACGGCACCTCTGCACACGCACACGGCACCTCTACACACACGCACACGGCCCCTCTGCACACGCGCACACGGCACCTCTACACACGCACACGGCACCTCTGCACACGCGCACACGGCACCTCTGCACACGCACACGGCACCTCTGCACACGCACACATGGCACCTCTACACACGCACACGGCACCTCTGCACACGCACACGGCACCTCTGCACACACGCACATGGCACCTCTGCACACACACATGGCACCTCTACACACGCACACATGGCACCTCTGCACACACACACGGCACCTCTACACACGCACACGGCACCTCTGCACACGCACACGGCACCTCTGCACACGCACACGGCACCTCTGCACACGCGCACACGGCACCTCTGCACACGCACACGGCACCTCTACACACACACACGGCACCTCTACACACACACACGGCACCTCTGCACACACGCACATGGCACCTCTGCACACACACATGGCACCTCTACACACGCACACATGGCACCTCTGCACACACACACGGCACCTCTACACACGCACACGGCCCCTCTGCACACGCACACGGCACCTCTGCACACGCACACGGCACCTTTGCACACCCGCACATGGCACCTCTACACACGCACACTGCACCTCTACACATGCACACGGCACCTCTACACACGCACACGGCACCTCTGCACACGCACACGTCACCTCTACACACGCACACGGCACCTCTGCACATGCACACGTCACCTCTGCACACGCGCACACGGCACCTCTGCACACGCACACGGCACCTCTACACACGCACACGGCACCTCTGCACACGCACACGGCACCTCTGCACACGCGCACACGGCACCTCTGCACACGCACACGGCACCTCTGCACACGCACACGGCCCCTCTGCACACGCACACGGCACCTCTGCACACGCACACGGCACCTCTGCACACGCACACGGCACCTCTGCACACGCACACGGCACCTCTGCACACGCGCACATGGCACCTCTACACACGCACACATGGCACCTCTGCACACGCACACGGCACCTCTGCACACGCACACGGCACCTCTGCACACGCTCACATGGCACCTCTACACACGCACACATGGCACCTCTGCACACGCGCACATGGCACCTCTACACACGCACACGGCACCTCTACACACGCACATGTCACCTCTGCACACGCACACGGCACCTCTACACACGCACACATGGCACCTCTGCACACGCACACGGCCCCTCTGCACACGCACACGGCACCTCTGCACACGCACACGGCACCTCTGCACACGCACACGGCACCTCTGCACACGCGCACATGGCACCTCTGCACACGCACACGGCACGACTTCTGACATCAGCAGCCGCTGTCAAAGCCCGGCTTGGCTCATAGAGAACGTCGAATGCCAAGCCACCTGGGGCTGCGCTGGAGCTGCAGCTGGGGGGCGGGGGGGGCTTGCTCAGTGTACCCCGTGTCCTGTCAAGTGTGCACGCTGCTGCATCCGTGTGCAATGCGGTGTCTGCACCACACCCGGCTGGCTCTTCATGCAAAGGCGACGGAGCCAGCGACCGCCTCCCCGGCTCCGAGCGAATGGGAAGCGCGCAGGCGCTCCGCGGAGCTGGGAATCTCGTCCCCATCGGTCCTCATGCCGGCCCCGCAGGGCGCTCCGCGGAGCTGGGACACCGGTCCTCACGCCGGCCCCGCAGGGCGCTCCGTGGAGCTGGGAATCGTCCCCATCGGTCCTCACGCCGGCCCCGCAGGGCGCTCCGCGGAGCTGGGAGGCTCGTCCCCATCGGTCCTCACGCCGGCCCCGCAGGGCGCCCAGCAGCTCGTCCCCTTCCATCCTCACGCCGGCGGGAAGCCGAGCGTGGCCCACGGCCGGCACCGCGTCGTCATTTCACCCCCGCTGACCGCTTCCGCCCCCGGGCGGGAGGCAGAACCAGCCGGCCGTGTCTTCCACCCGTGAAAGCGCCAGCGTGAGGAGACGGCAGCCAGGCCGGCTGATTGGATGTTTACTCTTCTAACAAACAAGAGGCACTTTGCGTGTTCCTTGATTCACACGCAATTTTATAACTTTGGCTGTGCCGAGTGGCCAGGTGACACCACAGGAGAGCGCTTCACTGACTCTTCTTTTTTTCTGTCTATCGTTTTGTTTATCTTTACATTTTATTTTTATTGTCAAGGTGATGTGCATAGGGGTTGTGTGTGTGCAAGGTAGGGGGCACATTTCTTGTCACACTTGTTCCCTCCCCCTCCCCCTCCCCCCACCTCCCCCCTTCCCAGTCCCGCCGATGCACGCTTGGTGTGCGGCACACTGCCTTGGAAGAACTGCTGCCGCGCTGGTTCTCCTCAAATCCTATTCGTGCAGACGCCGGGAATCTGAGCCAGATCGCTCCTTCGACTTTCCTCCAGGTCACTGTCAGCGAGACCAGGAAGTTTTCCGGGAAGGAACAGGGGCTCTTACGGGGTCCAGGTCTTAGTCCCGTTCCTGTGCTAGGACAGAACCCGGACTGGGGCTTTCCAACCCAACGCCAGGTCTGTCCGTGCATGTTGACTGTGCTTGAAGGGATTTCACGCTCGCCCTTTCGCCGGATCTTCCGGAACGCAGCGGCTCCGCCAGCCTGGCTTCTGGGAGGAACGGAGCCCTCGCTCCGGTCCCGCCACCCCCAGGAGCGGGGGCCTCGCCGCGTGCAAGCCAGCAGGCCGGGCCCGGGGCCTGCGCCTTCCAACCTCCGCTGACAGCCGTGCAGGCCGGGGCCGGGGCGGCCTGGCGTTCTGAGGGTGGCATGCGTCACACAGGGTGCCGGCCGTCCCCGCCACGCAGGTCAGGGGTCATCGAGGTCGGGCCTCCCCCGTCCACCCGGCTGGGGGCCCGGCAGAGGGGCATCTGTCCACCGCTTCCACAGACACATCTCCAGACACGATGTGTGGCCACGCCCCGGTGGCGCGTGTCTGCAGTCCCACACGGGAGAGGCCTAGAGCAAGGGCACGGAAGTTCGAGGCCAGCCTCGGGAAGAAGTCCAGCCGGGAGCTGAACGTGGCGGCGTGCGTCTGTGGCCCCAGCCACGCAGCGGGGCCTGGGTGGCTCCTGCAGCGGCGTCAGCGCTCTGGCGCGCCCTCCACGGGCACTGTGCCGTGAGCACTGTCTCGGGAGCGCCGCCTGCTCCCGGGGGGTGGTGTGGACGGAAGGTGACTCGGAGGCCCCTGCTGTCGAGGGCTCGGTGCCTCCCGACGGAGGGGCGGTGGGGAGCTGGGCTCCTCCGGGGAGCTGACGGGTGCACGGCTGGTTAGGCCCTGGGGGGAGCATGCCACCCCTTGCTGTCTCTCTCTCAGCTCCCTGGCTGCTGTCAGGGGAGCACCCTCCGCCGCCGCCACCTGCCCCCCGCCTGGCCACGGCTGAGGGGCGGATGATTCTCTCGGGGGTGGGGAGGGGTTGTCACCACAGGGACATGCTGGCTGCTCACCAGCGCTGCACACGGGGGGTCTCTTCAGCAGCTGGGTGTTGGGGTGCACACGTGTTCTGGGGGCGCTCTTCTGGGATGGGAAACCGGTCTCCCCCGGGGCTGTGTCCTGTCCGGCAGCCCTGGCCTGGGGCAGGCTCGTCTCCCCGGCAGCCGGGCCGTGGGGGGACAGACCGGTGCAGGCGGTGGGAGACCAGGGCGGAGACGCCCTCTCTCCTGTGTTCCCCACGCTGACGCACTGTGGGGGGGGGGCGGGGGGGCCGTACTCCTCCAGAAGCCCTGCTTTGGTAGCTGGGCTGTAGTTCTGGCGACTTCAGCACATTCCTCTTCTCTCCGGATGTCGCAGGAGCACGTGACCGCAGCCCCGGCCCGGTTAATGAGAAAAACACGCCGGGCTTGCCGCAAGACCCAGCCCCGAGGCCCGTGTTCAGATCCCCACCGTGGGGCGGGGGGGGGGGGGCCGGCCAGCGTCCTGTCAGAGGGGGCGGGGTCATCAGGAGCGTCTTGTCAGAGGGGGCGGGGTCATCAGGGCTCTCCCGACATGGTGGGGGCCCCGGGAGGGAGGGGGGGAGGGAGGGAGGGGGGCGGGAAGAAGAGAAAAGGAGAGGAGAGAGGAAGCAAAGAAGGGAGGGAGGGAAGGACAAGAGGAAGTCAGGAGTGTGGAAGGTGGGATCCTTCACCCTAGGGCTGAGAGGAACCAACCCATGGGGTGGACTTGCTCAAGGGAAGGCCTGCCTGTGTGGGGCATCTGAGTCCTTCCTTCTCTCGGGGTCAGGAACGAGGGGCCTGGGGTCTTCTGCAGAGCTTACAGGCACCACAAACAACTCAGTGCGGTCTAGTTCACGTCTGTGGCTTCACTCCGCCTCGTTCTACAATATGAACACTAACTGGAGCAAACCAACTAAGCTCGAGGCAATCCGAGCGTCGCCCTGGCACCCGTAATGGCAATAACATTGCAGGGCTCCGTGCAGCTCAGCCCTCGCAGTGTTCTAAGTGCTCTTACGCCATCTGAAAAGCTGGGATTGTTAGGAAGCCGTTTAAAGAATGGGGCCCCGCTTGTGCCCTCTTGTTGGCGTGACGTCTCCTTCAGTGATTCAGGGCTGGGAGCTCTGGAGATCAGGGTGTGACTCCAGCCCGTCCCTCTGAGGAGGCGGAAGGGGAGCTGGGTCCCCTGGAGTGCTCTCGGGGGCGGGGGGCAGTCCCCGGGTGAAGGACGGCCCTCCAGGCCGCGGCGCAGGGCACGTCCTGTGCCCAGATCAGCGAGGAGTTGGGGCCCCGAGGCGCGCACGCGCCTTGTGTGGGATCCGCGGCTTCGCTGCCTCCCCTGAGTGCGCGGGAACCCGAAGAGCAGGCCGGGGGCCGCCGAGGCCGCGCCCGAGCACCGGGGCAAGCCCGCGGATCGCCGGCCCCGGGCAGCGGGCAGCGGGCGCCTTGGGCGTCTGCAGAAAGAAGCATGCCACCTGTCACTGTCCACGTCTACCGACTGACCTGCTAAACCCACACCCGTGTGCGAGTCTCGCCGCTCGCCTGGAGCCTCTGTCTCCCTTTCTCAGGATTTGGCCGCGCCGCCCTCCATGCCCCGCTCTGCGCGTCTTCTATTCTCCGGCCCTCGACGCCGGGCTGCCTTGCCACCATTTCTCCCTTGGGCCGATGATCACCGAGCTGTAGTTCTCCTGATCGGTTTTATGCAAAATCCCTTTCAAAAACGGAATACCTAACCTCGAGAGCGGCGAGACGTTGGAGAAAGGCCACGAGGAAGACCTACAGACAATTCCACCGTCTCCAGGATTATCACACACCACAGGGGTGGGTCTCCACGCTGACCCCGCCCGGTCCACACTGACGCGGTCCCCTCCCGCGCCAGGCTGCACAGCAGGCCTCCCCCACAGCCATCAGGCAAAGCCAACAGTGCCGCCTTCCTTCCCTTCCCCGTCCAGGCCCCGAGTCTCTCCCGCGTCCACCCTCTGTGCCCTCCTCCCCGTGGTCAGCTGTCCTCCGAGCGCTCCAGCACCTCCGCCAGCCCCGGGAGCTCGGGGGTGGGGGAGGGGGAGGGACGCGCGGCGGGAGGAAGTGTTCCCACACCGCCCGCTGCCCCAGCCAGCCTTCCCACCGCGTCCCCATGCCCACGTCGGCCCAGAGCCCCTCTCCACCGGCCTGTGTGCTTGCGGGGTGACGCGGGCCCCCCACGGGCGCTGGTGAGGAGGGAGGGGACTTCTGTGACCCGGGGCTCCACGTCTGGGTTCCAGGGCTGGGCCTTCGGAGGCTGCTTCTCCCCGCCCAGGCCTGGGAGCTGTGGGGAAACTGAGGCAGGCAAAAGTGTAGGGAAAGAAGCTCGCAGGCCCAGCTCCACACCTCCACACCTCCTCGTTTCCAGCGTAAACCGGAAGAGAGCCCGGGGCAGGGTGGACGGGCAGCGGTGCGTCGTCACTGCTCCAAGCAAGGCGAGCCGGCCGTCGGCACCCCCGCTCCCGAGGCCGACGTGCCCGGAGTTACCAACCCTCGCCGTCCCCGCGTACAGAGAAGTCTCCGTGGAGTGAACTGTGGAGGGCGCAGCGCTCGACGCGGGTGGCGTGGGCTGCGCGGCGTGTTCTGATGCGGCGCTGCAGGAATGGCCACGAAGTTGGCTCACGTGGACAGGCGAGGCAGGGCAGCCGGGGCGGGCAGGGGGCGGACACGCAGCTGACCCAGGAGAGCTTCCCAAGGAGGAGGGGGAGACAGAGGGAGGGAGGAAGGGAGGGAGGGAGGGAGGGAGGGAGGGGGGTACCTCCACAGAGAAGGACCCGCAGGGCCACGGTGCCCCAGCGTGGCACCGCGTGGCGTGTGAGAGTGGGCAAGGGCAGACGCCCAGAACCGGGAAGGAGGCTCAAGGGCCTCGCAATGGAAGGACCGCTGAGAATCTAGGGGAATCTGATGATACAGAGTTTCAATTCTTACAATCAAAGCTTTAATTTGGAGTTGATCTCTACAGGAGTAAGGAGTTCTGGTTTCATTCTTCTGTGCATAGAGCACCAGTTCTCCCGGAACCACCAGAGCCAGTATTGAAAAGCATGGATAGTCAAAAGATTGAATGCAGAACTTCAGGATCACTAGTTCTAGCACTGAAAAGATGGTCCCTTCTCAACGGGGTGTCTGTAGAACCATGGTTGAAGACCTCTGTGTGGTCCCTGCCAGCGTTCATATCTGGTTCTCTGTTGTGCTTCCTTGGTGCAGGCGACAGTTGTTTTGTCAATACCGTGCAGTTTTCATTACTATAGCTTGGTAATGTGTTTTGATATTGAGTAGTGATATGATAAACTCTGTCCCACTTGGTTCTTTTTGCTCTAAATTTGTTTCACTATGGGGTGTGTGTGTGTGTGTGTGTGTGTGTGTGTGTGTGTGTGTGTGTGTTTTTCTATACAAATTTTAGGATTTTCCTAGGTCTGTTATGAACATCACTGGTACGCGGCTCTAGGGCTGCATGGATTCTAACGCTGTGTGGGAATTTGCACATTCTGGCATTCTTCCCCTGCCTGGGCACAGGACGCTTTCTGTTTCGTGGGCACTCTTCAACTTCCCTATCACTGTGTCATTTTCATTGTGGCTGTCTTTTATGTCTTTCCTCAAAAGCACTCCTCGACATTTGTTCTCTGCTCCTCTTCCCTGATCTGGAAGTCTTTCCTTCGCTCCGCTCGCTGGCTCTGCAGGGACTGGCAGTGTTACACTGGAGCAGGGCGGTGAGCGGCCGGGGAGCCTCGTCCCTCCCGGTGCAGGGCCCGTGGCTTCCCGTCCCTCAGGAGGTGGGCTATGGAGGGGTGACTGCGGGGCCCTTCTGTACACGGTGGGTTCAGTGACTTCATCCTGGACGAAGGTGGCATTTCATCAAGCAGCTTCCCACCTCTGTTGAGACGACCGTGCGAGTTTTGTTCTTCGCTCTGTTGATGTGGCATGTCATGCTGGAGTTTGCTCTCTCGATGTTGAACCATTGTTTTCTCCCGTATTTCTCCGTGTGTGCGTGGATGTGTGCACACGCAGGTGTGTGCTGATGCTAGGGCTTGAGCTCGGGACTTCACACTCTAAGTTTTCTTTATCGCAGCGGCTGCTGTACCATCTGAGCCGTGTCTCCGGTCTGGTCCTTTGCTGTGTAATTGGAGATGCAGCCTGGGATGCAGCAGCCCTCTAATCAACCTCAACTCCCGGCAGGAGGTGGCAGGACCCACCAGTGCCCCACAGTGTCTTCTGGTTCTCTGAGACGGGATCTCACCTTGTAGCTCAGGCTGGTCTGGAACTTCTTATACAACCTTGGCTCGGCTTCCGGAATGCTGGGGTTCCACGCGTGAACCACACCACCGTTGCGGGGCCTTCCTGGCTTCCCGGAATGAATCTCACGTAGGCAAGGTGAGTGGCTGTGTTCAAGTGCGGTTGCATTAGGTTTGCTAGTGTTTTGTTGAAGATTTTCATACCTATGTTCACCAAGGATACTGGGCTGTGTGTGTGTGTGTGTGTATACTATGCACACATGTGTGCATTTGGCTTTTGTCCACTTGTGTTTCGGGGATCAGGATAATGCTGGCCTTGCAGAATGTGTTTGGAAGAATTTTGTCCTCTGCATGTTTGGGGGTAATTTTAGCAGAGCCGAGCAGTAGTTCCTTAAATGTCTGGTAGAACTCAGCCGGAACTTTCCAGAAGGCTTGCGTGTCTGGCTCAGCTTGTTACCTGCTGTCCTGCCGCGCAGACTTTCTGTTTCTTCGTGTGTGGTTGGGAAGGGTGTGTGTGTGTCCAGGAATCCGCCTGGTTTTGCGACGTAGGACTTCCTCGTTGGAGTTTCTGGAGCAGGTTGTTTCGGGTTGCGAGTTGTCTTGTACCTGGGAGAGTGGCGCACACTTGGAGGTGTGCTGGGTCCCGGGTGCGGGTCCTGGACTTGGAGGTGTGCTGGGTCCCGGGTGCGGGTCCTGCACTCGGAGGTGTGCTGGGTCCCGGGTGCAGCACCGGCCGGGCGGTGGCCTCCTGCTCACAGCCCCACCCCAGGCCCGCGGCCCCTGGAGGTTCCGAGCCACGGCTCCCCACCGTGAGCAGCTTTGCTACTTCATTTTTAAAGTGACCGGACCCATACTTTCACTGTGCTAAAATCAACCACCGCCGCCTGTGATTGGAACAGCGCTGCCCTGGGCTCGAGGCGCCCGCCGCAGCTCAGCCCGCCCAGCCCGGCCGGTTCGGGATCTGCACGCGGGGCGGGCTCAGACCCGCAGGGGACGTGACCAGGAAAGCTCCGCGCCAAGGTCGTAAATCTGACCTTGCCGTGCAGCCTCAGCAGAAAAGCCCGGCGTGGCGCGGCCTGCGTGCTGATTTATCTTCCCCAGCGGCGGGGGCTCTGCCCGGCTCCAACTGTGTCAACAGAGAGGCCGCCCTGGGGGCGGAACCCCAGCCCCGGCGCGGCCTCCGGGGGCCCCCCCACCCCCAGAAGAACTGAGATTTGGCTCGCTCTGAGAACACCCGTGCAAACCCCGCGCGAGGCGCTGGGCGAGACGAAGGAAGCCGGTTACATCCGCAGCCGGGCACAGCCGAGCCCCTCGCCCACACCGCACGCACCGGCGTGCGCTCCAAGTGTGCGCGCGTCCCTGGACTTCACACACGGCCACGGTGCACGGTTAGGCCGGAGGCAGGACGCAGCTCTGCCCTGCAGACGTGAGCTGGCAGACGGGGCGAGCAGCGCCCCTCTGCGCGCTGCCGGGGTCCCAGGCCGGAGGGCGGCCGGGCTGGGGGGCGGGAGGGGGGAGGGGCGGCCCCACGTGTCTCCACGGCGCCCGGACCTCCGCCGCGTCTCGGCTCGCACGCAACGCCCTCCGCTCGTTCTCGCTGGCACCGAAATGGCCGACGTTTGTCGGACGGGCCCGGTGTCCTGACCGGCGCCGACCCGGCCCAGCGGGCGAAGGAGGACGCGAACACCGCCGCGCCCTTCCCGGCCCGCAGCCCCTCGAGTGGGAACCCCTGGAGTCCTTCCGCGCCCCCTCCGCCTGCGCACCTGCTGTGAAGATCCTTCCAGACTCCGGCTCCAGGGCGCCGTCTCTGCGGCCTACCGCAGGCGTGGCGGCGGGGGCGTCTGAGCCCAGCCGCAGCCCCCGCGGGCCTGGGGGGGGCGGGGAGAGGAAGGTGTCGGAGGCGGGGCCTTGCGAATCCACTTGGTCTCTGGTTCCCAAGGTCTGGCTGTCTCCATAATGCCGCGGGCAGTGAAACGGGCGGACGACTTGCTACGATGTGTATTTACACATACGTGCACCTGCAAGGAGACGGAAAGGGATGGTGTGTCTACGCACACATACGCAGCTCAACAATACGTAGACACCGTGTCTGCCATCTCCTGCATACACGAATATACCACAAATGTATACAGCGAATACGCAGCTTCCCGCAGGACACACACAGTAATGTGCACACACCACGTGCGATTTCACGAAGGCTAAATGTGATCAGGTACACAGACCCCACACGCATGTGACTTCAGTATATACTTACCAAACGTGCCATGCATGCCGCTTCATGCAGACTGCGTTGAATCGTGTACCTGTGCGTGTGCGCGCGGTGCGTTCTGGGGCGTGCGTTCGTATTTTGTCACGACTCTTGGCTGTCCGCCTTCTCTCTCTCCGGTGTTGAGACGCGTTCTCCAGGGGGTGCCAGGCTGCGCTCCCCACCGCCCCCCCCCCGGCGCAGACCTGCTGCTCAGGGGAGACGAGGCCCCGCCAGGCTCCTGCCGGGTCCGCAGGGCCACTTCCTTCCGAGGCCACCCAGGGGGCCTTGGCCTCCGTTCCGGGTCCCGAGGCGGCGGAGCGGGCGTCTCGGCCTGCGCGGACCAGCGCTCGCAGCGAGAGGGTGGAGCCTCGGCGGAAGGGGGCTGGGGACCCGGAGCCGCAGGGACCCCAGAGCGGAGGGGACCCCGCGCACGGAGGCCCGCGGCCCGCCTGCCGGCGCCCCGACCCGGGGCCCCGCCAGCCGCAGTGCCCGCCGCCGGGGCTTATCCGTGTTATCATCAACCCCGTACCCCCGTTAGAGGGGCTTAGGAGGGAGACGGCGGCAGACCGGGCGGACGCCGGCCCTCGGGGGACCGGGCGCTGCCTCGAGTACCCTTCCAGATGACGGGATGCTGGGACGCGTCGCCGTGGGTGCCCAGGGCGCATGGGGGACTCGGCTGGGCGAGGCCCGTGGGTGCCTTGCAACAGCTTTGAGTTCTGTGCCCCCCCGGACTCACACACACACACACACACACGCGCGCGCGCGTCACACTCGGCCTGGGATACAGGAGGCATGCACACGAGTGAAGAGCGGCCTCTGCTCCCGGTCTCTCCGTCGCCCGTGTCCGCGCCCGCGCCCGTCTCTGCCGTCGCGGTCCTCCTTCCCGAGCCGGCCGTGCAGCGAGGTCTCGGGACACGGGGCCCCCCGTCCCTGCGGTGGCGCCCCCGGGTGGGGCCCCGTCCCTCGCTCCTCGGGGCTCGGCCAGAAAACCAAAGGGACGGTCATTTCGTGGGGGTCAGGGGGCCGAACCCCAGCTTCCGCAGAACAGCCGCGTTTTCACGGTGCAGGCCTTCCAGCGGGGGCCGCCCCCCCAGGCCTCCCTCGACGAGGATTTCGGGGGGACCGTTTAGACGCGCGTGCGTTTGCCAGTCACAGAGGCGCTGGGGTGGGCGTCACGGGTCGGCGTCGAATCCACTCAGGCAGACATTGTTTCCTCAGCCGCGCTTTACACTCAGGAAGAAGCACCTGGTGATGGGGTCCCCCCGGGGGACAAGCTCCCCTGGGGTGACTCCCGGTCACTTCCACGAGGCTCTGGGGCTGGGGGGGGCGGAGGGCCCGCCCTGGAGAGGAGGGGAGGAGGGGCAGCCCCCGCTGACGTCACCCCGGGCCGCTGAGCCCGCAGCTCCACCCAGCCCACAGGCGGCCCCGGGTGCCCGGCGGGGGGCACCCAACCACCCTGGCGGCTCCGGCGTCCTGGGAGGAGGGCGGCCCCGGCAGGTGCACCCGTCCCGTCTAGGATGACCTCAGGAGCCAGCCCTCCACGGCTGGCACGGAGACGAGGCCTCGCTACCGGTGGGGAGGGCTCCGCGTGCGTGCAGAGCGACCCCGTCTGCGGGCCAGGGGCCCCCGCCCCCCGCCCCACCTCGATTCCGCCGGTTTAGACGAGCACATGGACGGAATCGCTCCGGTGATGTGATACGGCGCCGCGGAGGTCCACGGAGAATCCGCCCTAATCCTGGATAAACGCCGCGGGCGCTCTGCGGAGGTGGCGACGGGCTGAGCGCGACGCCCGCGTCCTCAGCGGCACTTAACTGCATTTTATGAGGGGGATTACATCCCATGGCATCTGCGCAGACTTGGGGATTGGCGGGAGGCTTGGAGTCTATCTGCCGTGCATATCAAGAGCGTACGACAGCCTGGAAAGGCACGGGCGGAGGGTGGAATCCAAGAGGCAGAGCTGGAAGCGGAAACAAAGAGGGAACGCAATGGGTGAGGCCCGGGAAAGAAGCCGCCTGGGCGGGCGGAGCCTCCGAGGGCCTGCCTCCGTCAGTCGCAAGACGGGAGGCCTGCCGCCCGTGGGCCCCGTAAACCAGAGAGCAGGGCTTGGGTGAGCTGGGGTCCCAGGGGTTCTGCACCCAGGTCACCGAGCCGGGGTCAGATCACCCGGGCAAGGCCCCGGAGGACGGCAGGTGCTGGGTGACCTAAAACGTGATGAGCGGATGACACCCAGTAACCGCTGGAAGCATCCACGGTCCCGTCGGAGAAGCCGTTCGGAAGGAAAGCAGCTCCGGAGCTCAACCCCGTCCAACACCACCAGCACGTGAACTGGGGTCGAGCTCACCGGCTTTCCAGCTCCGTTTCCTCGGACAGCGGGGCCTGCACTGCGGCCAGCCCTTCCGGAAGGTTCTCCCGCGCCCGCTGCCCTGACTCCCGGTGGGCTCGGGTGCTCACCTCGTTCACGGCCTGGAACTGCCCACTGCCCCACCGCCGGCTCCACAGAGCCAGCCGTCGCCGTGGACGGAAGCCCCGCCCTCGGCCCGGGGAGCTGTCCCCGCAGGGCCGGAGCGGGCCCGCGCCTTCGGCAAGCCCTCCATTAAGTTCCCCATTAAAAATGAATGCCGCTAATAATTTCATTTATATGCATTAGTATTGGGGGGAAAAAATACCTCCACTGAGTTTGCCTTGAAATCCAGAATGCTATCAGGAAGCGCCATGCCGTGGCATTCCCCTGGTTTATGCCGACTTCCCTATTGTAATGGGTCCTGATTATAGGACAGAAACATGGCCTTCGGGAAGTGCACTTTTTTTTGGGGGGGGGGGGAGTTGAGTTCGTCCGTTTATTTTAGTTCCAGACTTGAAGGAAGGAGCATTCTCCCGTGGACGTTACAGAGCGCCACGCACTAGGTGGTTCTGTCTTGCGAGGTTTGTTTATTTAAGGCCCCGATAATAAAAAGGGAGCACAATGAGATGAGCACTATGGGGTGGTACATTTCGGCTGCCATAGTTCTCCTGCCGTTGTTGGTGCATGAACCATGTCCCCGATCCCGGGGGGAGGGGGGGGTATGCCGAGGGCAACGCCCACAAGCCACCTTTGGCCTGTTGGATAATGCCCCTAAAGGCATTGTGGGTTAACGGTGATTTAATCCCCTCATGCATGCATAATGTGACAAGCTTTGCATAAATAATAATAAATAATTGGTACATATAAATAATTTATCATTTATTTTTGCAGTGGAAATAGAATTCTTGGACATATTTTAAACAAAGGGAACTGCAAACGTGATCTCAATCAGGAAAGGGTCTTAGGCACTCTCAAACACAACTTTTCAAGCTCCCATGCATTGGCTGTATACCCTTGTGGTTTTTCAGAGAGTTTCTTACACCACCCAAGTCTTTGCAACGTGGACTGCACCTTCATCTGTGTCAGAGGACAATGAAAACGTAGTTTGAAGCTAAAGATTTCATGTAAAAATAAGTTGAACAATATCTCCTATTACAGAAATGACTCCCAGAGGATTTCAGGTACGACGCTAGTGGTAGATTTCCTTCCCAGGAAACACGAGGCTCTGAATTAAATTCCTAGTACCACCGAAAACAAAAAAGGAAGAAGAAAGTGGTAAAAGAAAGAAGTGAGGGGGAGGAGTGGGAAGGATGGAAGGAAAGAAAGAGAGAGGGAGGGAAGGAGGGAAGAAGGGAGAAAGAAGGAAGGAAGAAAAGAAGGAAAAGGAAGGGGAGAAGGTAAAGGAAGGGAGGAAGGAGGGAGGGAGGGAGGTTGGGAGGGAGGAAGGGGGGTGGGAAGGAGGAAGGGAGGAAGGGAGGAAGGAGGGAGGGAGGTTGGGAGGGAGGAAGGGGGGTTGGGAAGGAGGAATGAAGGGAGGAAGGAAGGATGGGAGGAGGGAGGGAGGGAGGCTGGGAGGGAGGAAGGGGGGTGGGAAGGAGGAAGGATAGACCATGGTTGGGCCTTCCGGCTGTGTCTTTCCTGTGTCTCAGGTTTCTTTACTTCTATGTCCTCTCCGATAACACTTATACGTTGTTGTTTTTTAATTCCCATACTCTCAGTCCAGCAGGCACAATTTGTTTCAGTGAAAACATATTCTTCTATGGGGGGGAGGGGAAAGGTAGGCGCTAGAAACCCAGAGGGACACGGTGTGAAGAGGCTTTCTGGGCATCCACCAGGGCCCAGCCATCTTCTATCTTCACTCTACTCTCGCCAGGGTTCACTCTGATTCTATCTAAAACCTAACCAGAGAACAGTGGGTGCTCCTCTGGCGTCTTTCAGTCAACTTTAGTCGCAGGGCACAACTGTCATCTCTGTAGTTAATTAATCAAAGCCCCTTTGGGCTTGCGATCGCCTTGATTCATCCTGACTCCTCGCATGAGAAACAAGCTCCAAGGATGGACTCTGAGCAAGAAGGCCGTGACAGCGACCCCGAAGTGGCCGCCTGTCCAGATCTGGCGTTTGACCGGCGGGCCATTACAGCACGCACTTGTATCCATAGCAAGTGGGGACCCTCCCCCAACTTCCTCGCTAGTTGATGGACTAGTGGGTGGACCTTTCCTCCCGGACTTCATCTAAGTCCCATTACTTTGTACCGGGCACCTCGCGTGCTCGCAGAGCTTGAGTGTGGTAGACTTTTGGAAGCACCCCTTCGGAGGCCTCCCCGCCCTCTGTGTTCTCTAGAGGTGGAAAGGCTCCTTTGTGACACCGTCTCGGTGCCTACCCGTTTCCTCCCTTTATTGAGCTCCATTATTCCCCTTCCTTCTGGGTGATCTACCTCCTTCCCAGCGGAATTGCTCCTCCCTATGGATTCGAGGATGGCGCTCATCTCCCCTTGCTTCTTTTACCCCGCATCCCACGTCTATCAACAGCTTTGACCCCCCTGAAGTAGAACTTCAGTTAGGCCCCGCCTGTCCTCGGTTGCTAGTCCATAACGTCCCAGCTGTTCTTCCACGGGGGAAACTGACAACAGAGGGAATCCAGGCTGACCCCAGGGTGGCAAGAGGTGAGATGGAGACAAGCCGACGGAAAGTGCAACCGGCCCGTTCACTTAAATCACCCCAGGAAGACCCGGGTGTTGGCTCCTCGTTCTATGGCAAAAGACTCGAGATGGTCAACTCGTAACCAAGAAATGTGCTCCTGGGCTCCTGGTTTTGGAGTTTCCGGCGGGTGTCGTTGGGGGCCTGGGCTGAGGTCCAGGAGTGCAGACGCGGGGCAGGAAGCTGCTCCCTTCAGTGGGCAGCAAGTGAGGCGGTCAGAGGCCCCTCCACGGGCACCGTCCAGCCCCCAAAGCTTCCCCTTAAGCCCCTTCCTATAGGCCCCGGCCTTCCAATACGGTCAGGCCAAAGTCCCAGCCTGCGACTCGTGGGTCGTTGGCGGGCACTGAAGACGTCACAGGACGTTCTCCTTCCAGCAGGTGCGGGGCATCCCGGGATCCCGGAAAGATAGGCTCAGAGATGTGGCCTTCCTGGGGCTCGGGGTTTTGTGGGTGTCGCCAGGGCGAGGCAGGGGAGTGAAGGGTTACGAAGACCCTACTCCAGTGGCTGCCGTCCTTCGACTAGGGGGGGAGTCCCGGTGGAGAGTGCAGGGAGACGGAGCACCCGCAAGGCGGAGGGGGCGGCCGCCAGCCAAGGCGCAGCCACTCGGAGGGCGAGAAGGAAGGCGAGAGAGGGGCCGAGCCTCCCGTGAGGGCCTTCGGGGACAGCCGGGTCACCAGTCGCTTGGCCTCGGACACCCGACGTCCAGAACTCTGAGAAAACAAAGGTGTACGCACGGATGGATGATCATTTGCTGTGGCGATCTCGGGAAACCCCCGCGGGGGAATGGAGATGTCGCCTGGCTGTGCCCAAGCCCGAGCCGCGGCGGGAGCAGACCGCCCTGCCTCCCCGGGACTCTCAGGCTTGGTCCCCAAGCTTCCCCCCCCCCCCCCCGCAGACGCCGGCGGGAGGGCTCAGTGCCGGCGTGCCACGCAGGTGCCTCGAGGTCGTCCACTGACCACGCGGGGGTCAGAGCGCGCTTTGACCCCCCGCCACCCGGGCAGCGGCTCGGACCCATCCGGTTCCTCCATGAGGCCCCGTCGCCCGGAGGAGGGACGCGCGTTGGCCAGGAATCCAGGACGGGGGGCTTCGCTGGAAAGGGTGAAACAACCGGATTAAACTTCTCATCAAAGTCCAATTTCCCCGTAATGGTTCCCGGAGAGGAGACAGCGTGACGGCTCTGTCGGGAGACGCCATCACCCCGCGGAAGCCTCTGCGATGAGCCGCGAGGGGCGTGGGGGCGGCCTCGGTCCGTTCCGGCAGCTCCTCGGCGTGGACACGGCGGGCTGCGATCCAATCGGCAGGGCCGCTCCGAGGCCGGCCGTCAGAGCCGGTTCCCCGGCTTCGCGGTGACACGCTATTTCTTCTGGCAAGGGTCACTGGCGCTTGAGGCCCATCATCACTAACTTATTAGATCTCGAGGCAATTAGCCGAAAACAAACAGAAGAGACAAGCCTGGTATTGAAACACAGAAACCAGAAGAAAATAGCCCATGGCACTCCATTATTTCCAAGCTGCTTCAAAGGCGGGGAGGGCTCCTGGCGAAGAAAGGCAAGTATTGTTTCTGTGTAACGTCTATACCGCGCCGGGCTTACTGGTTATTTTTGTACTGATTCGGGTTACATTCGAGCCTGCCTGGCAGGAATAGGTTGGGGGAGGGCACTGTTCAGTTTCCACCTGAGCCAGCGTGCAGTGTGTAGCATGATTAGTCAAGGATTAAAAATCCAATTAGGCTCTCCCTTGACATGAGAAATCAGAGGAGAAATTCAGAGGAGTGCACTCAAACCACTTCTTAATTTGATGGCGAGCGATAAGGCACACTAAAGGGAGAGCTGGCATCTCGGGGGCCTGGAATCTTCCCCACACATTGACTGTTCCCCATCTTCAGCGTACATATGCCTTCCTTGCTATTAATTGTATTGATTGAGGACCGTCTGTGTGTTTGGATGGATTTTACTGGGAACAAAGCGATTTGTTGTCTAGATAGGCGAGTGTCCCCGCCCCTCCCCAATCTCCATTGTGTGTGTGTGTGTGGGGGGGGGGTGCTTGGCCCTTAACAAGTGTCCATTATGGTAAGATTTGGTGCTTTTGAGAGAAACCATAGCAGCAATGTAAATTTCCTCTGTGTAGCTCCATGCAGAGAGAGAAGTCGAGGGCCCACCCTCCCAGTCCACAGCTCCGTGCTGTGGACAGGCTGTTAGGTTATCCGGGGGGATTTCTTAGGTCACATGTGGTGTATATTACCAATTCTGTGAGCGGGCTAGTCTGATTTTTATCACCAAGAGAAAATTAAAGTGAAAGGTTTTTGAGTAATTATGCTAGCCCTTTCTGCCTAAGTTTACCTTTCTTATGCCTCGGTTATTTATCGTGCAATTTGTTTTACGCGGGATTTATCATGCAACTGACTTTCAACGTCATCTTTTCAGTCAAGAGAAATACCTAATTATTTGATTTGCATAGAGCAGCCCTTTATAAATGGAACATTTTAAGGCTATCTGTGTGCGTGTGTGACTTTGATTCATGAAAGCTACCTTATTTTGGATGTGGAACCAATGATGGAGCCGACAAGGGAATTCCAAACAAGTATCTTGAGTTATAAAATGAATACGTGCGTGTGCCAATAAGCTAAGAAAAACGGACTGTACATTTCCAAAACTGGAGGAAAGATTTTTGAGAGTTTCCACTATAGATAAGTAATGAGCGCTAACGGAGGGAGAGGTGCTTCGTCCGATTTACACATCCCACGCCATCGTGTCGGTAGAGACGTTGTATGTATCCCATCAATAGGTATAATTCTTATGACTTTGTACATCGCGTAAGGAAGAGCCACCTCCGCAGAGATGCTGCTGTGGTGCCATCAGAGGGAACGCATACCTCCTGCTCTAGGGCTTGTTGTTCCGCGAACCCCCCCCCCCCCCCCCCCGCACACATACCGCGCCCTTACGCTGGTTTGCGCCTCCCCTTCTCATCTGGCCTGATCTGCGCCATGGGGTCTTCGTGAAAGTCCCAGGCCGGGTCGGCGCGGCCTGGCCGGCTGCTGGGCCGGGTGCGGGGCGCTCTCGACCGGCTCAAATTCTTTCCCACACATGAGGTTTCAATTTGTTTGGATGTCCTCCCGGTATCTGATTTCCAGCCTCTGTGTGCCGCGCGCTGGGCCTCCGGGGCCCGCGAGGCCGCCGCAGATTAGAGCAATTCTCCGGATCAGATGGTCTGCCCTCCGAGGCCTTATCAGGGTGTCAGATAACCAGATAACAGCCATTAGGGAAGGCCTGGCCCGGGGGGAGAGGCCGCGCCTGCTGTCTCCCAGAGGCCGGGCAGCTGCGGCCCGCCCCGCGCGGCCCCCCCCCCCCACCCGCCCGGCCCTCCACGGCCCTGGCCGACCGCCGCGGCAAGGTTAAAGGGGACGGGGGGGGGGGGGGGTTGTTCAAGGCGAGGCCGAGCCTCTCCATCTCCCCCCCGGAGGAGAGCCGGCGGGAGTCTTGGGGAGTCGGTGCTGCCCTTGGGGCCCTGCTCCTCCAGAAGCTGCCCGAGCCCCCGCGAGTCGGGGTGGACCCGTGGCCAGGCTCCGCTTCCCTGCCCACCTCTCCTCTCCCCCCCCCCGCCCTCCCTTCCTCCCGCCACCCAAGCGGTGGTCGTGGACGCGTCCGTTGCCTCCGTCCTGGGCGGGTGAGGGCGGCGTCCGGGCGGCAGATCACGCGCGAGTCCCGCGCGTCTGGCTTCCCGGCTTCTCCCCCCGACGGCGGTGAGCGGGCCGAGCGGCTCTTCCTTGCCCGACGGTGTGGGGGACGGTGAGCTCGGGAGGGAGCGCCGGGGTGCGCTGACGGAAGCCCAGCGGTTCGCAGGACAGCTGCGTGGCGGGCCGGCGGGAGGCGCAGCCGCCACGGTGACCCAGCACCGGGACCCTTCTCCCAGACGCTCCAGGGTGGCCATGATGGCTCCGAGGTTGCCATGATGGGCGGGGCTCAGGGCAGGAAGGAAGTGCCAAGAGCTGCCTTCGGCGGTTCGCACTCAGAACCGGCACCCCAGTGCGTCACCCGGGTCCCCCTTCCCGGATAGGAGTCGGGCTCGGGGTGAGGAGACCTGACGTGTTAGCCCGTCTCCCACGGGTGCTGTCGATGGAATGGCGCAGTCCCCATCCCCAACCCGGCCTCCTGTGCAGATGGCGGCCTCGCCCAGCCACCCCCTGCCCACGGGGCGCGGCTGCTGCCTTGCCCAGCCTCCAGCTTCCATCCTCTCCCTCTCTCTCTCTCGAACGCTTTCTTCAACACTAGAACTTTCCGGTCCCTAGACCAGGTGACCCCAGTCTGGTGATGCGTGCACCTTCTTGATTGGTTCCTCGTGTTGGGGTTTGAACTCGCAGCCTCCTGTGTAACGGACACGCCCTCTACCGCCCGGTCCACGCCTCCGGCCAGGACGCTGACATTCTGAGGGCCGTGGCGACGCGGGAGGGGCGCTCACCCCGCCCGCCAGTGTGTCGCGCCACGACCGGTGGGGTTGGGCTTCGACGGGGCCTTGGCAGGGTCCGGTCCCAGTCCCTGCGCTTGGCAGGTGGGGTGCAGGGGTTCCGGGAGTCGTCAAAGCCCGCAGCTCTCTGTGTCCAGCATCCAGGCTGAGTGCGGCTCCCTCCCTCCCTCCCTCCCTCCCTCTCCGCGGGGCTGTGAGCCGGGGCTGAGCTTCCCACCTGCTGGCTGTGCATCTGGATCGGTGCTTACCAGGAACCCGGAGCAGACAGAAGCCCACAGGAGACACCCCCCGCCGCTCCGCCCCCCCCACCCCCCCCACGGCCTCTGCACCCGCCTCTGCCCGAAGCCTCCCGGGGCCTGTGTGAGGGTGGGGTAGGGAGGCCTTGGGCGCCTCTGCCCAAATCCCTTCCGAGGAGCGCTCGCTTCTCGGCCTCCTAGAATGCTGTCTGGCACTTCGGGGGCCTGGTTTTTAATTTATTTATTAATTTGTTTATTTTGGGCAGTGAGTTTGGGAGCGCACAGCGGTCTAGCAGGCTCCCAGGGGCTGTGAAGAAAACACTCCCAGCGGGGGGGGAGCCGGCCTGGGGTCAGCCCTGTGCACCCCCGCGGCTAGGAGAGCTGCTTATCAGCACAAGTGCCAGATGGCCCCGCAGAGCCCAGAGACACCTGGCGGAGCTGTAACTGGGGTTTTGCCCTTTATTAAAAAAAAATAAACACCTACAGTTGATTACACATGCACACCTATCTTTTACATGGGTTTTCTTTCTCTCTCTTTTTTTTTTTGCCAGCAATCATAGGATTTAAAAGGTTGGTGATGTGTTAATCTTCTTATAAAATTGGCTCTTTCCTAGTGGGTCTTGAGAAACATCACCCCTCATTCAACGTCTCAAGCCAGACACCTCACAAACGGAATGGAGTGTTGTGATACTTAAATTCTTAAATATCTTCAGCAAATGACACTTCAAGTTACTATGGTTGGGCTGGGAATGTGGCGTCGCGGTAGAGTGCTTGCCTAGCATGCACGAAGCCCTGGGTTCAAATCCTCAGCACCGCATACACGGGAAAAGTCAGAAGTGGTGCTGTGGCTCAAGCGGTAGAGTGCTAGCCTTGAGCAAAAAGAGGTCAGGGACAGTGCTCAGGCCCTGAGTTCAAGCCCCAGAGTTAAAAAAAAAAATTACTATGGTTTTAAAAGCAGAAGTTTAAAAAAGTAAGTTTTTTTTAATACATCTGAGTGAGTTCTGCTATTTATTTAATTTTTAGCATCCACCGAACTATTCAAGGTTGGGTATTATTATAAAGCTGGTTTGAACAAGATCATTTGTTATTTACATCAAAGCTTATACTCATGAACATTAAATACGTCCTACATTGCACCTATAAACGAGTTGGTCCTTGAGTTTGAAATTCGGTTAGGATGAAAGGAAAAGAATATTTCCACGGCTGTTTCCAATGGTCTTGCTTCCATAAATAACATGGAAAAACAGTGCCTCTTCCATAGCCCACCTCCTTCGGCTTCCTGTGAGAAGGGGTCAGCTCCGGTCGGGGCGGCCGTCCCTGTGGGCAAAGGAAGGACACTCGCGGAGACTCGGAGCACAGGGGCAGTAAGAAAAACTGCCTCGGGGCCACTGCGAGGCAGAGGAAGAGCAGCCTGAGAGCGTTCATTCAGGAGGGATGTGAAAGGCAGGCTGGGAAGTCCTCGGTAGCCTCAGACCACACCCACCACCCCTGGGGCCACACCCACTCCCTTAGCCCCTCCTGCTCCCAAACACTTCGCTCCCCGCACCTGCCATCCCACAGGGCAGCATCGTCAACGTGAGCGTCAAGGAGCCGCTTCTAACTTCACCTCTCCGTCTCGAGTCCCAGCACACAGACTCGCATCTCTCTTCCTCAGGACGGTGGGTCTTCTGACCACAAAAAGTAACATGTGCCTGTTGATTTCCTCCCTTCAATGTTTTTTTCTGTTTTGCGTTAGACATTGATCCTCACACGCGGCATCTTCTCCCGTTATTGGAACCGTTGTGTTTTGCAATTCAATTTCAAGCTTGTATTGCTAATTGACCTAGTCTGTGTCCATTTCTCTGCTCGCGTCTCTCCAGAACACAGGGTCTTGGTTAACCTGCTCCGGATTCTGAAGACGTTGCCTTTCCTTCCCAGGAGAAGGGCTCCGTGTGTGGGGCCCACGCGGCCCAGAGCCCCTCTGTCCGCAGAGGAGAGCGGCCTCCAGAGGTCCACAAGGTAGGATGACGGAGGACGCGCCTCTTTCCCCTGAGGAAGGTGACTGACGGCGCTTTGATAACCGAGAGAACATTTATTTGTCCATCCTTGGAAATTTTCAAGAATAACCTGAGCTCAAGGGCCCAGTTTGGGTCTGCAGTCCATGCCAGGGATGAGCCTTGCCTCTGAGTCCTAGGACAATTGTCTTAAGGACTTTTCTTCAACACTTTCCATCCCTCACTGGTCACTGAAGTAATCTCCAAGTCATTGTACTGAATAGTAGCTCTCAAAAATTCAGGCTTTCAGGGACCAGGTTCTGAAATCCAGCTAACTTGGGGCCACTATGAACACAGCCATGGGAGACTCCGAGGCCGGTTGAGCAGCAAGAGCACCGCATCAACCCAGCAGCTCAACAAGGAAGGTAACATGTCAGACTCCGCTGGCGAGAACCGGGAAGCAGATAGTCCTAGAAACGTGGGCAGAGAGAGAGGGAGAGAGGGACAGAGAAAGGGAGGGGGGATATCCTGCGATGAGGTGCTGGTGTCAAGTCCACCCCAACACCAAAGAAATCAACGACTCTGGTTAAAGTGATGCAGGAGGCTCACAGTGCTAGGCCCGCCTGGTTAGGAGAGTCCCTGACACCATCGCAGTGGCTAGAGCTGGGTGAGATACACTCCTTTCACCCCTGTAGCTGTAGCAAGCCTGAAATGGGTAGATCGTAGACCAGGCAGATTTCCTGGTGGGAAGGAGGCTTGATCACTAAAGTGACCAGCACAATAGGTGAGTTATAACCAACCAACACGCATGAGCACGACTGGAGCTGTGGCTCAAATAGTAGCGCCTGCCTAGCAAGGGCAAAGCCCTGTGATCAAACCCCATCACCACAAAATAAACAGAAGAAGGAAATAGATAATACCCGTGGAAGCAGAAAGCCACAAAACAGAAACTCAATACCAAAAGTCTCCTAAACCAAAGACTGCTTTCTAAAATCATCAAAACAGTTGATCAAGAACTTTTGCAAAAATAAGAAAACACAAATTTCCAATATTATAAACAACCCAGGAGTATCACTACTGAGCCAACAGGCAGCAAAAGGACATAATAACATGTTTTGAATGACTACAGTGATAATTTAATGGCATCGACTGTAAACTGCACACATGTATCCAAAGGAAATAGGTAGTCCACTGAAGAGAAGAGGATGTGGGAGAATATTGTCATAATAATCAGCGCGTAGCCTATGAAATCGGGAAAATTGAGAAGGTGGTGGGGCTGGGGGCAGAGGGAAAGACGGAAGGAGTGAAATCGGTGGAGAGGCACTGTGCGCATAGACGGGCATGTCCAAAGCGAACCCCTTCGTGCAACTGCTTACAGATAAGACATAATCAAAAACTAAACTCAACCTAGCTTCAAAGGTTAGACAGCCTGAAAATTAGGAAATCTCTTTTAAGGAGAAATTGACAACTGAGGAGCCTTACATCTTAACACCCTAAGCAGACAAAATTAGAGAAACTCATGTCAGCAAATTAAAAAAACAAAAAAACAAATGCAGACATTTTAAGCAAGATTTTTCTTCATCAGGTACAAGACATAAACAATTCTTGAATAAATATTATTCATTGCAGAAATGCAATTCTGGTTATCCAAAACATAGAAGGACATTTTGTAGCAATAATGTGGTCTGTTTTCCAAGATTCATCAATTAAGAATACTTGTTAACGTTAAGCCTTGCAATGCAAAGACCACATCATTGTCTGGAGAAGGAGGACGCCCCTGCCGTCGTTATAGCCCTCAGCATGTCTTCGTCAGCACAGAGCAGAGTTAGTAAGGAGAGATTAGAGCTCACCAGCCAACCGGGCGTAATTAACATCTATGAATTCATTCAACGGTAGAACATGAATTCTTCTCAAGATTTCTTGTAATATTCCCCAAGAGAGATCCCATTGTAGGCCATAAACCACAGAAAAGCAAATGTAGACACTAGAAACTACGTTATGTTTTCTCATAGACCATAGGGCAATTAAAGTAGAAATTGAAACCAGAAAGTAGAGCAACATCTCCAAATACAAGGGTACTAAATGCCACATTTCTAAATGACATAGTGGTCAAGGAAAATGTAAATATTTTGAACTAAATTAAAGTGAAATACCATTTATAAAAATGTGTGGGATGCAGAAAAACAGTGCTGAACAATAAACTCACAGGACTGGGTGGATAGTTTAGAAACTAAGAAAGCTATAAAGTCGACAGTTTAAATTTCACTTTAGAAAAATAGTGATGAAAGAGCAGATTAAAGCATTGTAAGCAGCAAGAACAAAAACCCTAAGAATTGGGGCAGAGTAAATGAAATTGAAATAGGATATCACAGAGAAAAATAGTAAAAGCAAAAACTGATTTTCTGGCAAATCCAACCAAAAGCCTCTAGCAAGACGAGACAGTGTGGACACTAACTGCCAATGGCAGGAACGGAAGAAGAGATATTGCTACAGGTCACATGGGCATTAAAAGAATAATCAAGTAACATTGAACCACTCTGTGTCCACAACCACCTTCATGAAACGCACCAATTCCACGTAAGAAACAGCCTGCCCAAACTAACGAAGGAAAACCACACAAACCCAAGTGGCGTATGGGGCTGGCAAATCCTACAGTCCAAGCTGGGAACGACGCCAATAATCCCAGTTACTGGAGAGAATCTTAGTTCAAAGCCAGCCCAGGCAGAAAAATCTTCAAAAGACCGATCTCCAAAACAGCCAGCAAAATGTTGAGCTGAGGCATGGCTCAAGTGGTAGAGCACCAAACAAACGAACCACGCAACTGTGAGATCTGGAGAATAAACACCAGTACCAGCAAAACAAGCAAAAACTTACAAGATATAAAATGATAAATTATATATAAGAAGTGGATTTATCCCAGGTAATGAAATGATGCTGTGAGATTTTAACTTCCCTTTTTGGCATTGTGGCAGTAATTTAACAACCACAGCTACAACTCTACACTCATCTCACACATCGACACAAATATTTTTGAATAAGATAAAAACACTTGAGTGAACAGAGGTTAACAGACAGAAAGCTCGGCTAACTGTCTCAGCTACTCAGGAGGCTGAGGTAGGAAGATCCCTAAAGCTCAGAAGTCCAAAACCAGGCTAGATCACGGTGAAATCTTGTCTCAAAATAATAAAATAGAATAGTGAAGAGTGTATGGAAAGATTTGTATTTCTGAGAAACTCTAGTTCATCCAACATGTACTTGAAAGTTAACCATATTGAAGAGATATGAACATTGCTGGCTGTGTTCTTTTGTCACTGCAAGACACCTACAAATCAGTAATGAGGGAAAAAAACCAACCTAGGAAATCAGTACTGATACCCACAAGTCAGTAATGAGAAAACTCAAATCCCATGGATAGGTATCCTCAGAACCATTTTCCTTCAAAAGGATTGAAATCTGAAGTGGTAATTTACTTAGAAACAAATAAAAATCAGATATCTTCATTTCAAAAACTTAAAGACTATAGTTAAAGCCTGGCTTGGTCGAAAATTATAACCTTAAATGTTTTCACTATTCAATAAAACATTTAGTATGTGTATATAATTACATAGTCTTGTGTTTAAGAAAAGAAGTAAGACATGAAATATGTACTTACAGGATAGTTACCTTGTTTAAACACTAAAAACACAAGCATGGGCTATAAAGAAATAATACATAATAAAACTTTGGCAGTGTCTATATTTTAATGCCTGCAACACCAGGCGCTCATTTGTGCTTTTATTTTTTTGACAGTTCTATGTTAGTATGAACTACATGACATATTTACATTTAAGAGAAAATCAGTGTCAGGCCTTTACCTAGATTACATCATACAGCCCATTTACCATTTTATAACTATTCTTAAACAAAGAAACGTCATGTCAGGGAGATCATTAAATTCTTAACATATCATCAAGAGTTAAATTTCCCCAGAACTATGAAAAGTCCCTCTTGGAGATTTCTACCTCTGCCTTTGATTATGAAGCTAGGCTTATGCATTTTATTCATCTGACCTGTGAACCCCTCATGATTATTTGTCTTCAAGCAAATTCTCTTTTTTAAAAAAATATTTTTATTGTCTTTAAGTACTTGTACAAAGGAATTGCCATTCACCGAAGCAGTTTATGAATACAGTGCATCTTGATCAATGTCACCCCTTTCAACAATCATATCTACTCCTCCTATCCTACTCTTTCCCTTACTTATCTTAATTTTAGGTTATATATTGAATATTTAATTATTTTTTCCATTTAACAGATAAAGCTACCCGGTGACTCAGCAATTGCACTGCTGGGGGTTTATTCAGTAGAGCACAAACAAGACCACACTAAAGCTACCAGCACAACCATGTATTATTTGTCATAACCAAGATATAGAATCAGCCCAGATGCGCCCTACTGGAATAATAAGTCAAGAAAATGTGGTATATGTGCACAGTGGAATTCTCCTCATCCCTCAGAAAGAATGATATTGTACCATTGGTAAGAAAATGGAAAGACTTGGAAAAATTATATGAAGTAAAGGAGGCCCAGATCCAGACAAACGTATGTGACGTGGATTCCCTCATTTGTGGTAGCTACAACGTACAGTGCTCGGCTGCCGGCACGCCCACAGCCGCCCAGGCACCTGGGCGGAAAACGGCGCTCTGGGAAGGGGCCTGCCAGCCGCCCTGTTTACTGTGACGGCTCGGAGCATCCGCCACGGCCAGCGGGGAGAGGCGCTGCTCTCCAGGTACGGAGTTTCCCGGCTCAATGGACACAGGGGGCCAGGCGGTGCAGGAATGCAAACCAATGCCATGTAGAAGGCTGGGCGCGAACGAGCTGCAGGAGGGCCACGCTGGGGCGGCCCGAGTGCCGCAGGGGCCATGGACTGCAGGTGTGGCTGAGTCCCCCTGCAGACCAGCTCCCCTGACTGGGGCTGGCACGGAAGGAGGCGGGAAGTCGCGGTGTCAGGCAGTCGCCGAGGCTTCCAGCAGCACGGGCTCCGTCCCTGTTGTGGTCTGTGTGAGGGAGCTAGCTGGTCTGGTCCCCCCGCGAGCCCATCTCCTTGGCCCCCACCACTGGCCCAGCTCCGCACGGAGAGCTGCCCGGCCTCTCCACAGGGCCCACTGGGGGCAGCCAGCAAAGCAGTCACCCATGTGGGTTTCTGAGCAAAGAGTGTAACTTTCCCCATAGCACAGCTGGGGAGCCCCGCTTGCCCAAGTAGCTGAGCATCCAGCCCTGGAGGCCCAGGAGGCCCTGGAGGCCCAGGCCCACCAGGGCTTAGCTTCCTCTGACTGCCTCTCCAGGCAAGCTTTCCTTGTGACCTAACATGTCTCCAGGGGCGCGTGCAAAGCTCTCTGGGCACACTGAGCCTCGTGCCTCCTTGTTGCTGGGGCAGGCCGCTGGGGCCAAGGTGTTTGTCTGGATTGGGGAGATTTCTGTCTCGCGAGGTTGGAAAAGACATCCAGAAATTAGTACAGGAATGAAGCCATGCAGTCCGGAGGACTGGCACACTGCTCCAGGGCTGTGGTTTGGTTGGAAGGCCCTGGGTTGTTACAGGCCAGGGCGGCTCCTGAGGCCTCTATTTTCTGTGTGATCCAAACCCCACATGGAAGTGCAGGTTGACACGCTTCCAATGGCCCTGACTCCTAAGCCAGCAGCTACAATGAGGAAATGTCCAAGTAACTTCAACCTCTGTGCCTGGGTATGCATGGTTCATTTTCCTGTGTCAACAAGTATGGACTGGTATCAGAGCTATTCCAGATTTCCATATACTAATTTCCTGATTTCCCTTTCTGAAAGGCCATCCTTTCCCGGCCATTAATTCCGGCTGACAGAGATTGGCTTTGCTTTTCATTCCCTGCCAAATAATGCACCGTTTCAAAGCAATTTATAATACAGAGTATCAGAGAAGAGTTACAGAGCTGATTGTCTGTGGCAGCCAAAAATGCATTATTAATGAAATAATAACCTGGGCTATATCCCGGGTGCTGGCCGGTGGTGGCGTTCGCTCCTCTGTCCGCAGCTCCTGAGGGTGCTGCGGCCCTTGTGCTGCTGCACAGAAAACAGGGCGGCCTCAAGCTTGAGACGGGGCTCAGACCGTCCCATGCACACCCAGCTTTACTTAGTATGCCCAGATCCCAAAGCAGAAGCCCTGCAAACCAGACAACCATGATGTAGACACATAACACTTTAAGCGAAGTACTAGTTCCTGATTCACCAAAGGATGTATAGGAGCAGGGGAGGGGCGTGTGCTATTTATCCTTCAAAACTAGCTCTTGACCTCAGCTTGCAAAAAGTTTAAGAGAAAGCCGAACCTGAAGGTGAACCCCGCACTACCTTGGTTTCTCTGATGCAGGTGGAGAGGACTCAGGCATCGCCCCAAGAGCACAGAGCCAAGTGCACAGCAAGGAGATACCGGATTCCCGCCCTGACTCCGGCGCCTCTGCTGGGCACCAGGTAGAGACACATGGTGACACACAGTTAAGCAGTCATTGAGAGTGGCAGGTTTTGTCTCCCCCATTCTCCGGGACACCCCTGGCTTCCTGGTGGGACATCTCTGCTTCCAGTGGCATGGGGAGAATGCACAAGGAGCCAGGCCTCCCGCGGGTCTTGGGTCCACTATTCATTGTAGCCAGAGCGCGATCGCATTTACTGAAGTGCTTTGCTGGAGAGTCTCCAAACGCTAACAGGCAAATGGAATTAAACAGAAAGGGTCAGCTATATTTAAGAGCATCGTGTAAGTGCTTTAGAGACCGAGTGTAATTAAAGAGGCTGTTAACTCAAACGCGAGGGCCCATGTCACCCTGACGTAAGCACTGGCGGCCCAGCGGTGCCCAGCGCAATGCCCCACCACCCCGGCCCCCTGCACCCAGCGCGAGGGCATCGGGAAGGAAGCAAGGCTCTCGACGGGCGAGCCTGGGCTGCGAGGGCCCCAGGCCAGCCAGCCCTTCCTGCCCCGCGGCCACGGGTCCTCCCCAAGCGCTTCTGTGTGCGGCCGTGGACACGGCCCCCGTGGCGCCCCACCCGGCAGGGCCTCGTTTCCAGGCCAGTTGCCAAAAAAAGACAACCGAGGAAGGTCAGGGGTTCTGCTCCCGAAGCAGGTCCGTCACGTAGAGACCCGCACGGGGCCGGCGGGTGCTCCCCCCCCGCCGCCCGATCTTACGCGCTCACAAAGACCTACCTGGACCGTCACGGGCCATGAGTCACTGCGGGGGCCACGTGACCTGGCTTTTAGAATAACGGATGAGTAAGATGTGACGTGGACAGATCGCTTTGCAAGTGGGGGCTCCTGTGGGGGAGGAACGGGTTATGCGCTCGTGTCCCGCCCCCCGTACCCCGTGTGTTCTCGTTTTCCTGAGCGGCCCCTTGAGCCTTGGGGTGGGTGTCCACTTGAGGACGCTCTCTCGACATCGCAGGGTGATGAGGGTCCATAACCAAGGCGTGACCACTGTGCTCCAAGCACCCCCGAGTCCGGACACGTGGCTGCCCTGAGGGGCATCCTTTCTGGTCACACACACTGCTCAGGGGGGTGCGGTGGTCCTTCTCCAAGGGGACACCCGGGAGCGGGAGCCGTCTGGGTGAGGTGAGCAGGGAGCCGCTGCAGACGGCCGAGCTCCGGGCGCGGGGGGAGGAGGGCGGGACCGGGGGCGGGACCGGGGGCGGGCCGCCTCTTCCCAGGGGGGTCCGCCTGGACGGGACCTCAGGATCGCCCACAGCACGGCCGCCCCGGTGCAGACAGGGAGCCGAGGACGCAGGAACGAAGTCTGTGCGGAATAAGCGCAGCGTTTCCTGGGGACACTGGCGGGGAGGAGGGTGCCATCCTCACGCGGGGAAGATCCCCTTCCCGTTGGCAGAGAGGCTCCTAGAATGCACGCCGACATCCCCGGCTCCCACGCGTGCGCGTTCGAATGCGGGACGAGCGTGCTTGGGGCCCGGAGTGCGTGTGCTCTGTGTGCAAATAGCAGCGCCGAGCTCGGCACCCGGGGCCACCGGGGAGCCAGCAGCGCTTGCTGGATGGGGGGACGACCAGCAGGACTGTCCCGCCAATGCAGGACGTTGCTCAGAAACCCACCGCCGTCACGTGCACCCGCTCGAGTGCGGGGCACAGGGACCACCCCCCCCGCCCCCCGTCTTCATGAAGGAGGCGAAGCAAAGACTCGGCCCCTCGCTCCGAGCGGTCGGAATTCAGATCCCTCCACGGAAGGCACCGACGTGGGTGGGTTCCGGACTCTCTCAGGGCCGGGGGCACCTCGGAGAAAGCAAGAACACACGGAGCGCCGAGGAACGCGTGGAGCGCAGAACACGTGGGGCCCGCGGAGCGCAGGGGAGCGCAGGGGAGCGCCCGGTTCCCCGGCCAGCACGCTTCGGGCAGGTAAGGCTGTCTCGGTAGAGACACACTATGTGCGATGGCCTTGCGCGGACCAAGCCGAGCGTTCACGAGGACTGCGTCAGGACCGGGGACCCACGGAGCCCTGTGCCCAGCTATGGCAGGCATGGGGGTTCATACCACGTGTGGGGGGCCCGTGGGACGGGGCGCGTGGTACGAGGCCCGGAGCCCAGAGGCCCAGAGGCCCAGAGGCCACGGATGGTGGAGTTCGGAAGGGATGTGGCTGAGGCGTCGTAGGCAGGCAGGTCCAACCTTTCAACAGGTAAGATGGGGAAACGGAGGTGTACATTGCATGGGGGATCTTCCGGTGTCACCACAAACATGTCGGTGCAAGGAAGATGTCTCGAGGAACTGGAAACCAGCTGTTCCCACAGGAAGCCACCGTCCCCCGCGTTCCCGTGTTAGTAAGGACAGGTGGAACGGCAGGCAGAAGGGACAACGTGCGTTTCCCTGTTGCTCAATGCAGAGCATGCGCAGACCCCAGGGCTTCACGGACCCTGTGGTGGGGAAGGGGGGAGGGGGAGGAGCCCCGGAATCCCTCACACCCGGCTCCCCTCACTACGGGAAACTCAAGTGGGTTCCCATTCTGCAAAAAAAAAGACCTCACCTCCCCAGGGACGGCTGGTGGGCCAGCGGCACATCTGCACATCTGCACATCTGCACGGAGATCCAAGTCGGGAGGGAAGGAGCCAGGCCCCGGGGCCCCGCCCCTTCCTGTCAGGCCCCCGTGCGTAGCCGGGCTGCCGGGGGGTCCCCAGCCTCGGGGTCCATACTGACTGCACCTCCCCGCGTGCTCTGGCGCCTGGCTTCCCTCGATAGGATTGCAGAATTCCTCGCGTCAGTCCACCACCTCGTCTCTCCTGGACGTGCTCCTCTCGTGGCCACGGGAGGTGACGGGGATCCACTAGGGAGTATGTTCATGGAGTGTGGTTCGTCCACCCACGTCCTTCGTGGCGGCCCCGCCACCTCCGGGGGGCTCCGCTTCGCGCCTGCTCTTGTCTGACCCACATTCCAGCGCGGTCCTGGATCTGAGGAGGAGAAAGGCGCGGTGAGCACCGCGGGGGGACAGCAGCCCAGGCGGGCGGGCACCGGTCACTCCTGCTGCGCGTGAACAGGGAAGCACGGCGCCGTCACTGAACTTTCCAGAACACGTCAGCATGGCCTCGAGAAGGGGGTCCGGGGTTGCTTGTTCACTCCCACGAGACTCCGTGGATGTGGGCTTGTATCCGCGGCACAGCACAGAGGAAAAGCGACTTGCTACGGGCACACGTCCCATACACGGTACACCCACGTGGCAATGTCGTGAGGAAACCCTACCCCGTGCATGATTTCATAGGAGCCAGTGAGACTACGGGGTGACCGAGCCCTCCCTCGGATTCACGGCCGTGCAGCAAACAAGTGCGGGTGTGTTTACGGCTCTGTCACCCAGCCCCTTAGGAGAGCATTGGCCGGCGCGTCTCGGGCCCAGGTCTGAGGCTCCCACTCTGGATTTCCACATCCAATAAGGACAAATCCCTCACCTCGGCCCTCTGACGAGCTGAGGGAGGCCCGCAATTCCACGCCGCCAGACAGATGAGCTCAAGTCCAGCACCGTGTCCGCGTCGAACGGCACAGACCGGAGGGAACGGACTTGAACTTCGCACCCCACGCCAGCCCCCAGTGGACCTCAGCAATCTCAGTAGGTGGGGTCCCCTGTGGGGACTTCCTTGGGGCGGGTCTGGTCAGTCACTCGCGGGACCGGAGGTCCCGTTCTGCCGGGGCAAGGCGTGGGGTGGGCAGCTCTCTGGAAGCGCCCTGTGACCGGGAGAGCAGAGATGTCGCCCCGCGCTGCCGGGGGACCGAACCTGGAGTCACTTCATCGTCACCCCCAGACAACGGACACCTCCCGGCAACTGAGTCCTTGCTCTCTGGGTCTTTCCAGGTGCTCCGGCGTAAGGCAAGGAACCCACACAGCCGGTGGTGCCGTGACTCTTTCATTGCCGGGGACGAGTCCTGCTTCGGCATAGGGTTACCACGTTGAGCAAGGCCCAGTGGCGGACAATCTGCCCTTTCCTGGCTCCGAAGGTGTCTGTGCCTCGGTATAAGCTGCGCGCGCGCGGGGGACACGTTCCTGGGTAGGTGTGGAGATTCCGCGCCCACCGTGGAGTCTGGTTCCGGCGCGCGCCCGGCGGCGGGCAGGGCCGATCCACGCCCTGTGCCGTTGGCCTGGTCTGTGGAAAGCTGAGTTGCTGAGCGGAAGCTGACTCCATCCACGGGTTAATAATGTTCCATGCCGTTCTTTCCTGCAAAGGCTTATTTAAATGTTTATCAGGCGGGCAAAGTGGAGCCGGGCCGGGGAGCCGCGAGGGATAGCTCATCATTGCCTATGCATGGGAGCGTTGTAGGAAGATTAAAATAACATTGAGTATATTCTGTAAATGAAGGCGAGAACTAACAGAAGCCTCTAGAGTCCATTATAAATTTTAATAATACATCAAGGTAATGTAACTGAATAACTGATCTCTAAGGGAAGAAACACAACATTTGGCCAATATTACAATTTAAATTATGAAAACAAAAAGAGCTTTTAGTTAATCTTGTCTTTCTGCTTTTATTCTTCGGGCTCTTTTTTATTTTTCCTGAATCCAAAACACCATGTAAACAAATAAAAGTATGGGGGGGAAAATAAACAGTTTGGCATCTCAGTAGATTAATTAATGCGCTTCAGCCTTGGCACTGGTAGGCGAAAATTATGTGCATAAATAATATCACTAATTAAAAAGATGCAGATTAACATGCAAATAATGTTAATGAGGATCTGCAATTCCAGGGTGGGTTCGCATAACATCAACAATTTAATGGGTTGGAAGGCTTGTGTTTGCATTACATTAATAAATTTCAAAGACCTTGCATAAAAAAAAAAGTTCTGTCAGAGCCTCTGTTTCCCGCTTGCGAGTCGTCAATTCTGTGGGCAGGATCGCGCGCGCATCGGCAGATGCCAAAGTCATTATCGCAAAGACTGTTGAGAGGGTGCCACGTGCCAGCCCGGCCAGCTGGGCGCTGGAAGGGACGCACCCGCCCCTGCCAATTATTCATATTATTTGGATAGTCTTGATATTTATTTAAAGTGATTAATATTTTGTGCTCTGCATCTTGATCTGGAGGGAAATCATTTTAAGCGAGCAAAGTTTAAAAACAAAACAAAAAGCAACAACAACAACAACCACAGAAAACCCAACATCCTTGTCGGTCTTTGATGTCTCCTGGACGTCGACCGCATAATGGGATGGATTGCGCAGACAGAATCCTGAACCGCAGACAAAAGCCGCGTCAAGGGTCCCCAGAGAGGCCCGAGGACGTCGAGACAAACGAGGACGGCCCTGCCCCCGCCGTGGCCCGCCGGCCACACGGCTCTGCGGAAAGAGGAAAGGTCGAGTGGGCATCGAGAGGCTGCGCTCCCTCCCGGCCCGTGACCGGAGGAGGGGCGGGGCTGCGGGCGGGAGAGCCCGGGCTGGGGAGGGCCCCCGTGGAATCCTGGGTGATCCACCGCGCGTGGGCTCCATCCCCCGCCTCCGGCGAGCCGCCCCTCCCCTCCCTTCTGAGCCCGGCCTCCCCCGCACCGCACCACCGTCCGTCCGTCCGTCCGTCCGTCCCTCCAACACCCCGGCAAGCGGGCACAGGGCGTGTGACAGTCAGCCACGCCCGTCGACAGAAGGCCCGCGCCCTGCCAGGGAGCCGTCCGCCCCCGGCCCCTCCGGAGGCGGGGAGGTGCCCCCTCTCTGGGAGCTGGCAGGGGAAGTCCCGCTCGCTCTACACCAGCTCCGGCACCCGCGGGGTCCGCTCAGGAGACGGCCGCCCGCCGGGAGCTGACCCGACTCCCCAGGAGCAGCCGAGACCCACGCAGCCGCTCCGACGACAGCCCGGCCCCCTCCCGTGGGGCCTCTTCCCTTGGCCGCGGCTTCCGCACACCAACAAACACAACCCGCCTTGACCCGGAGCCTCCCTGCACACCCAGGCCCCAGGCCCGCACACGAGGCGAGGGCAGGGCTGGACCCGCGTGGGCGGCCTCCTCCGTGTTCCTCTGAAGTAAACGTCACCCCAACCCTGGGCCAGCCCCGTCCCGGGCAGTTTCGAACACGGGGCATTAGGAGGGCAGGGAAAAGCCTGGAAGGGGCAGATGGCGCCTGTGCCCTCGGCCCCGGAGACTCTCGTGGCTTCAGGGAGGAACAACACGGAACAGAATGAGCGCTCCGAGAGTTTCAGGCGCACGTGCGAAGGGCCGGCTGCCCCGGCCCCGGGGTCACGGGGACCCCGGGCTGCGTCCCCGCCCGGCAGGACCCCGGTGGCCTCACGGGACCTCAGGAGGCTCCGGGCCGACTCAGGATCCGTGGAGGACACCAGCCCCAGACGCGGCTGCCGCCCGGGGGGCCTGTGCTCCGGCCTGTGAGCGCGGTCCCGACCCTGGCTCCGCCGGTTCCAGGCAGGCCTGTCTTCCTCCCTCCCCGGCGTATCACCCCCTACGAGGAGGGGGTGTAGGGCTTTCGCCTGCCTGCGCCCCAGACCCGCCTACCTCACCGTGTGACCACGGCAGGAGATGCGCGCCAGGACCCCCCCCAGGCGGCGGTACCGACGGAGGGGACCCCGCAGGGGAGACGCTTGCCGGCCCGGCCGGTCTGGCATGGGAAGCAGCCACGGCACCCACGATTCTGCGGAGCTAGCCCTGCTTGCGTTCTCGTGTCCCCATGCCGCAAGCTCACGGGGAGTGGCGGTGCTACGGCGCCCCTTTCCCAGACCCCGTGCCGGGGGAGCGGGGGCTGGAGCTGGGCCCAGACCCCGCGCCGGGGGAGGGGGGGCCGGAGCTGGGCCCAGACCCCACGCCTAGGGAGGGGGGGCCGGCTGATCAGGACAACAACTCCAGACGGCAATTCGTCAACGAGCACCGGCAGCCACCAGCCCACTGGAGCCAACGGTGGACCTCGCCCTCCGACCAGGCTGACCACAGTGCGCACCGAGAAAGCCGGGCGCACAGGGCACCGAAAAAAGTGATTCCCAGGAATCACTGTGGTGACCTCCCCTGGGACTCCTGGGGCGGGGACAGAGCTCCCATGATTCCACACTCCACACAGTGGTGACCTCCCCTGGGACTCCTGGGGCGGGGACACGGCCTCCCATGATTCCATACTTCACACAGTGGTGACCTCCCCTGGGACTCCTGGGGCGGGGACACGGCCTCCCATGATTCCATACTTCACACAGTGGTGACCTCCCCTGGGACTCCTGGGGCGGGGACAAGGCCTCCCATGATTCCATACTTCACACAGTAGTGACCCCCCTGGGACCCCGAGGGCAGGGACAGAGCTCCCATGATTCCACATTCCACACAGTGGTGACCTCCCCTGGGACCCCTGGGGTGGGGACAGAGCTCCCATGATTCCACACTCCACACAGTGGTGACCTCCCTGGGACCCCTGGGGCGGGGACAGAGCTCCCATGATTCCACACTCCACACAGTGGTGACCTCCCCTGGGACTCCTGGGGCGGGGACACGGCCTCCCATGATTCCACACTCCACACAGTAGTGACCTCCCCTGGGACTCCTGGGGCGGGGACACGGCCTCCCATGATTCCATACTTCACACAGTAGTGACCCCCCCTGGGACCCCGAGGGCAGGGACAGAGCTCCCATGATTCCACATTCCACACAGTGGTGACCTCCCCTGGGACCCCTGGGGCGGGGACAGAGCTCCCATGATTCCACACTCCACACAGTGGTGACCTCCCTGGGACCCCTGGGGCGGGGACAGAGCTCCCATGATTCCACACTCCACACTGTGGTGACCTCCCCTGGGACTCCTGGGGCGGGGACACGGCCTCCCATGATTCCACACTCCACACAGTGGTGACCTCCCCTGGGACTCCTGGGGCGGGGACACGGCCTCCCATGATTCCATACTTCACACAGTAGTGACCCCCCTGGGACCCTGAGGGCAGGGACAGAGCTCCCATGATTCCACATTCCACACAGTGGTGACCTCCCCTGGGACCCCTGGGGTGGGGACAGAGCTCCCATGATTCCACACTCCACACAGTGGTGATCTCCCTGGGACCCCTGGGGCGGGGGACAGAGCTCCCATGATTCCACACTCCACACAGTGGTGACCTCCCCTGGGACTCCTGGGGCGGGGACACGGCCTCCCATGATTCCACACTTCACACAGTGGTGAACCCCCTGGGACCCCGAGGGCAGGGACAGAGCTCCCATGATTCCACATTCCACACAGTGGTGACCTCCCCTGGGACCCCTGGGGTGGGGACAGAGCTCCCATGATTCCACACTCCACACAGTGGTGACCTCCCTGGGACCCCGAGGGCAGGGACAGAGCTCCCATGATTCCACACTCCACACAGTGGTGACCTCCCCTGGGACCCAGGCGGGGACACAGCCTCCCATGATTCCACACTCTACACAGTGGTGACCTCCCCTGGGACCCCGGGGGCGGGGACACGGCCTCCCATGATTCCACACTACACAGTGGTGACCTCCCCTGGGCCCCCGGGGGTGGGGACAGAACTCCCATGATTCCACACTCCACACTGTGGTGACCTCCCCTGGGACCCCGGGGGCAGGGACAGAGCTCCCATGATTCCACACTCCACACTGTGGTGACCTCCCTGAGACGCCGGGTGCAGGGACAGAGCCATACCTAATGACCCCAACACAGGCAAAGAGGTTGGGGGGTGGGTCTCCTGGCATAGGAAATGTGCAGAAACCCCTTCCCGTGCCGTTGAGATGAGAAGAGGCAGGATGACCTGTCCAGGCTCCATAACTGGGGTTCAGTGAGTGTGAGCAGTCCTCAGCCCGTCCGTCCGTGTGGGGTTCTGTGGGCGTGAGCAGCCCTCACTCCTCCGTCCGTGTGGGGTTCTATGGGCGTGAGCAGCCCTCACTCCTCCGTCCGTGTGGGGTTCTGTGGGTGTGAGCAGCCCTCACTCCTCCGTCAGTGTGGGGTTCTGTGGGTGTGAACAGCCCTCACTCCTCCGTCCGTGTGGGGTTCTGTGGGTGTGAGCAGCCCTCAGCCCGTCCGTAGTGTGGGTTCTGTGGGCGTGAGCAGTCCTCACTCCTCCGTCCGTGTGGGGTTCTGTGGGTGTGAACAGCCCTCACTCCTCCGTCCGTGTGAGGTTCTGTGGGTGTGAACAGCCCTCACTCCTCCGTCAGTGTGGGGTTCTGTGGGTGTGAACAGCCCTCACTCCTCCGTCAGTGTGGGGTTCTGTGGGTGTGAGCAGTCCTCACTCCTCCGTCAGTGTGGGGTTCTGTGGGTGTGAACAGCCCTCACTCCTCCGTCCGTGTGGGGTTCTGTGGGTGTGAGCAGCCCTCAGCCCGTCCGTAGTGTGGGTTCTGTGGGCGTGAACAGCCCTCACTCCTCCGTCCGTGTGGGGTTCTGTGGGTGTGAACAGCCCTCACTCCTCCGTCCGTGTGGGGTTCTGTGGGCGTGAGCAGTCCTCACTCCTCCGTCAGTGTGGGGTTCTGTGGGTGTGAGCAGTCCTCACTCCTCCGTCCGTGTGGGGTTCTGTGGGCGTGAGCAGCCCTCACTCCTCCGTCAGTGTGAGGTTCTGTGGGCGTGAGCAGTCCTCAGCCCGTCCGTCAGTGTGGGGTTCTGTGGGTGTGAGCAGTCCTCAGCCCGTCCGTCAGTGTGGGGTTCTGTGGGTGTGAGCAGTCCTCACTCCTCCGTCAGTGTGGGGTTCTGTGGGTGTGAGCAGTCCTCACTCCTCCGTCAGTGTGGGGTTCTGTGGGTGTGAGCAGTCCTCACTCCTCCGTCCGTGTGGGGTTCTGTGGGCGTGAACAGCCCTCACTCCTCCGTCCGTGTGGGGTTCTGTGGGTGTGAACAGCCCTCACTCCTCCGTCAGTGTGGGGTTCTGTGGGTGTGAGCAGCCCTCAGCCCGTCCGTAGTGTGGGTTCTGTGGGCGTGAGCAGTCCTCAGCCCGTCCGTCAGTGTGGGGTTCTGTGGGTGTGAGCAGTCCTCACTCCTCCGTCAGTGTGGGGTTCTGTGGGCGTGAGCAGTCCTCAGCCCGTCCGTCAGTGTGGGGTTCTGTGGGTGTGAGCAGTCCTTAGCCCGTCCGTCAGTGTGGGGTTCTGTGGGTGTGAGCAGTCCTCACTCCTCCGTCAGTGTGGGGTTCTGTGGGTGTGAGCAGTCCTCACTCCTCCGTCCGTGTGGGGTTCTGTGGGTGTGAGCAGTCCTCACTCCTCCGTCCGTGTGGGGTTCTGTGGGTGTGAGCAGCCCTCACTCCTCCGTCCGTGTGGGGTTCTGTGGGTGTGAGCAGTCCTCAGCCCGTCCGTCAGTGTGGGGTTCTGTGGGTGTGAGCAGTCCTCACTCCTCCGTCAGTGTGGGGTTCTGTGGGTGTGAGCAGCCCTCAGCCCGTCCGTAGTGTGGGGTTCTGTGGGCGTGAGCAGTCCTCAGCCCGTCCGTCAGTGTGGGGTTCTGTGGGTGTGAGCAGTCCTCAGCCCGTCTGTAGTGCTGGGGTTCTGTGGGTGTGAGCAGCCCTCACTCCTCCGTCCGTGTGGGGTTCTGTGGGCGTGAGCAGTCCTCACTCCTCTGTCAGTGTGGGGTTCTGTGGGTGTGAGCAGCCCTCAGCCTGTCCGTCCGTAGTGTGGGTTCTGTGGGCGTGAGCAGCCCTCACTCCTCTGTCAGTGTGGGGTTCTGTGGGTGTGAGCAGTCCTCACTCCTCCGTCCGTGTGGGGTTCTGTGGGCGTGAGCAGCCCTCACTCCTCCGTCAGTGTGAGGTTCTGTGGGCGTGAGCAGTCCTCAGCCCGTCCGTCAGTGTGGGGTTCTGTGGGTGTGAGCAGTCCTCAGCCCGTCCGTCAGTGTGGGGTTCTGTGGGTGTGAGCAGTCCTCACTCCTCCGTCAGTGTGGGGTTCTGTGGGTGTGAGCAGTCCTCACTCCTCCGTCAGTGTGGGGTTCTGTGGGTGTGAGCAGTCCTCACTCCTCCGTCCGTGTGGGGTTCTGTGGGCGTGAACAGCCCTCACTCCTCCGTCCGTGTGGGGTTCTGTGGGTGTGAACAGCCCTCACTCCTCCGTCAGTGTGGGGTTCTGTGGGTGTGAGCAGCCCTCAGCCCGTCCGTAGTGTGGGTTCTGTGGGCGTGAGCAGCCCTCACTCCTCCGTCAGTGTGAGGTTCTGTGGGCGTGAGCAGTCCTCAGCCCGTCCGTCAGTGTGGGGTTCTGTGGGTGTGAGCAGTCCTCAGCCCGTCCGTCAGTGTGGGGTTCTGTGGGTGTGAGCAGTCCTCACTCCTCCGTCCGTGTGGGGTTCTGTGGGTGTGAGCAGTCCTCACTCCTCCGTCAGTGTGGGGTTCTGTGGGTGTGAGCAGTCCTCACTCCTCCGTCCGTGTGGGGTTCTGTGGGCGTGAACAGCCCTCACTCCTCCGTCCGTGTGGGGTTCTGTGGGTGTGAACAGCCCTCACTCCTCCGTCAGTGTGGGGTTCTGTGGGCGTGAGCAGTCCTCAGCCCGTCCGTCAGTGTGGGGTTCTGTGGGTGTGAACAGCCCTCACTCCTCCGTCAGTGTGGGGTTCTGTGGGTGTGAGCAGTCCTCACTCCTCCGTCCGTGTGGGGTTCTGTGGGTGTGAGCAGCCCTCACTCCTCCATCCGTGTGGGGTTCTGTGGGTGTGAGCAGTCCTCAGCCCGTCCGTCAGTGTGAGGTTCTGTGGGTGTGAGCAGTCCTCACTCCTCCGTCAGTGTGGGGTTCTGTGGGTGTGAGCAGTCCTCACTCCTCCGTCAGTGTGGGGTTCTGTGGGTGTGAGCAGTCCTCACTCCTCCGTCCGTGTGGGGTTCTGTGGGTGTGAGCAGCCCTCACTCCTCCGTCCGTGTGGGGTTCTGTGGGTGTGAGCAGTCCTCAGCCCGTCCGTCAGTGTGAGGTTCTGTGGGTGTGAGCAGTCCTCACTCCTCCGTCAGTGTGGGGTTCTGTGGGTGTGAGCAGCCCTCAGCCCGTCCGTAGTGTGGGGTTCTGTGGGCGTGAGCAGTCCTCAGCCCGTCCGTCAGTGTGGGGTTCTGTGGGTGTGAGCAGTCCTCAGCCCGTCTGTAGTGCTGGGGTTCTGTGGGTGTGAGCAGCCCTCACTCCTCCGTCCGTGTGAGGTTCTGTGGGTGTGAGCAGCCCTCACTCCTCCGTCCGTGTGGGGTTCTGTGGGCGTGAGCAGTCCTCACTCCTCTGTCAGTGTGGGGTTCTGTGGGTGTGAGCAGCCCTCAGCCTGTCCGTCCGTAGTGTGGGTTCTGTGGGTGTGAGCAGCCCTCACTCCTCTGTCAGTGTGGGGTTCTGTGGGCGTGAGCAGTCCTCACTCCTCCGTCAGTGTGGGGTTCTGTGGGTGTGAGCAGTCCTCACTCCTCCGTCCGTGTGGGGTTCTGTGGGCGTGAACAGCCCTCACTCCTCCGTCCGTGTGGGGTTCTGTGGGTGTGAACAGCCCTCACTCCTCCGTCAGTGTGGGGTTCTGTGGGTGTGAGCAGCCCTCAGCCCGTCCGTAGTGTGGGTTCTGTGGGCGTGAGCAGCCCTCACTCCTCCGTCAGTGTGAGGTTCTGTGGGCGTGAGCAGTCCTCAGCCCGTCCGTCAGTGTGGGGTTCTGTGGGTGTGAGCAGTCCTCAGCCCGTCCGTCAGTGTGGGGTTCTGTGGGTGTGAGCAGTCCTCACTCCTCCGTCAGTGTGGGGTTCTGTGGGTGTGAGCAGTCCTCACTCCTCCGTCAGTGTGGGGTTCTGTGGGTGTGAGCAGTCCTCACTCCTCCGTCCGTGTGGGGTTCTGTGGGCGTGAACAGCCCTCACTCCTCCGTCCGTGTGGGGTTCTGTGGGTGTGAACAGCCCTCACTCCTCCGTCAGTGTGGGGTTCTGTGGGCGTGAGCAGTCCTCAGCCCGTCCGTCAGTGTGGGGTTCTGTGGGTGTGAACAGCCCTCACTCCTCCGTCAGTGTGGGGTTCTGTGGGTGTGAGCAGTCCTCACTCCTCCGTCCGTGTGGGGTTCTGTGGGTGTGAGCAGCCCTCACTCCTCCGTCCGTGTGGGGTTCTGTGGGTGTGAGCAGTCCTCAGCCCGTCCGTCAGTGTGAGGTTCTGTGGGTGTGAGCAGTCCTCACTCCTCCGTCAGTGTGGGGTTCTGTGGGTGTGAGCAGTCCTCACTCCTCCGTCAGTGTGGGGTTCTGTGGGTGTGAGCAGTCCTCACTCCTCCGTCCGTGTGGGGTTCTGTGGGTGTGAGCAGCCCTCACTCCTCCGTCCGTGTGGGGTTCTGTGGGTGTGAGCAGTCCTCAGCCCGTCCGTCAGTGTGAGGTTCTGTGGGTGTGAGCAGTCCTCACTCCTCCGTCAGTGTGGGGTTCTGTGGGTGTGAGCAGCCCTCAGCCCGTCCGTAGTGTGGGGTTCTGTGGGCCTGAGCAGTCCTCAGCCCGTCCGTCAGTGTGGGGTTCTGTGGGTGTGAGCAGTCCTCAGCCCGTCTGTAGTGCTGGGGTTCTGTGGGTGTGAGCAGCCCTCACTCCTCCGTCCGTGTGAGGTTCTGTGGGTGTGAGCAGCCCTCACTCCTCCGTCCGTGTGAGGTTCTGTGGGTGTGAGCAGTCCTCAGCCCATCCGTAGTGTGGGTTCTGTGGGTGTGAACGGCTCCTGGGCCTCGGCGTTGGGGCGTCTCCCCTGGCGGGGCTCCTGGGCCGCCCCCAGTGCCCTTCCTCCCCAGTGTGGCCCCTTCAGCTCTCACCCCCGGTGCTGGAAAGGATGCTTCCAAAGAGCAGCGCCACAGAGGCCTTCGCCATTTTCCTGAACCTAATCGTTTGCGTTTTCTTTTCTAAAGGGGGGGGGGGGGGCAACACCGTAAGTGGCAATGGCGTTCTGTGTGACATCTGCCCTTCCCCAGTGCGCCCCCGAAGCCCCCAGTGTCCTGAGGAGGCGAGAGCGAATGGCGCGTTGGTGGCATTAAGTGAGGTAATTACGCACGGGAGCTGCTCTTGAGGAGGTCAATGGTCTCTTTGGGCTTTGAGCGCGTCCCCACTTAGTGCTGTCATTCGCGACACTTCATTTCACTGACCAGCTTCCCATAGGGCTTCCGGGCCGGGCCTCCGCCCCGGGAGCCGGTGGAGAGTCAGGCCTTCCCGCGGCCCCGCCCGCCCCAGCCCGGGTCCCCACCCCAGCCTCGCCCGCCTTCCTGCCGGGGACGGGAGCCCGGGAGCCCGGGGAGGGTGGACGGGGCGTTGCCCGTGTGGGGGCCCGAGGGCCAGGCCTGTGGGGGTGGGGGTGGCTCTTCCCTCCCCGCCCCTCCTCACCTGCCTCTTCTGATCCCCACGGGCTGTCACCCCAGGCCAGCACCCCCCGGAGGCCAGAGCTCTCAGGGCCACGTTGTCCTCGCTGCCTCCACGGGCCGGCCGTGCGGCCCAGGTCAGCAGGTGGAGCGGCAGCAGCACGTCCGGGTGCCCACGCGTCCACGAGGGAAGGAAGAAGAGCCAGTGCCCGACGACCCGGGCCGACGGAACGTTCCAACGCGGAGAGGGGCATGCGGAGGGAACCCCAGTGGGAACCCCAGTGGGAACCTGGCCTCGATCGAGGGCCTCGGCAGACAGAAGGCCTGAGCAGGGCGCGTCCCCACGGAGGGGGGCGCCGAGGGACTGGGCGCGGTGGCAGCGTCCACACGGAGGACACCAGGGCCGGGGCAGCTAGCGGACGCGGCGGACGGGACCGGGGGAGGACGCAGGGCTCCCGCCGGCGAGCGAAGGGGTGGGGGCCCAAGAGTGGATTTCCCAAGTCACGTGTCCACTGGGGGTGAACCTCTGGGGACCGGCACGGGGAGGGGGAGGGGGCCATGGGGGGCAGGGGCAGGGCTGGCACCGAGAGCCACGGGGCCCGACGCCCAGCTTCCCCACGCCCCACCCCCACGGCCCGCGCCCCGTCCCTGTGGGTGTCTGCCACGGGGCGCCGTCCCCCCTTTAGCCGGAAAAAGAGCCAGGTGGTCCCTAGCACAGGGGCCGGCGCAGCGCCCCGCTGAACGCAGAAAGCTCTGCGTGTGCCACGGCGACACCGGCGGCCCACGGACGAAACGCAGAGACGCGGCGACGGGCGCCCGGGCGGGGGGCGCTCGGCCCCGGCCTTCCGCACGGCCCACGCAGGGCAGAGGCAAGCCCCGGCCCATTTCGTGGCCGTCCCTTGCGTCGACGCCTCCTGGGCCCCGGACACGCTGATGGCCATCCCGGGTGCTCCTCGGAGAACGTGCTCAGGAAACCCCAGAATCACAGCCGAAGCCTCGGGCACCGTCGTGGAGCTGACACGCGCAGGGAGGGCTTCCGGTGGAAGTGAGCGCCGAAACACACCTGAAATGGAGTCAGCCATCCCCGAGAACCGGGGCTCCATTCCCCCCCCCCGCCACGCGCGGTGAGCGGCTTTGTGGTGTCCGCCTGTCACCTGAGGACCGACTTAAACACGAGCGCAGTTTACCGACTCTGCCTCTGCGGTCCGCGGACGCCGCGTGGGACCCGCGTCCTTTGCTCCTCCCTTCGGGTCTCCGCTCCCTGGCTGCTGTGCGTGGAGCATGGCTGGCCTCCTCCAAAGCTCACGCTCGCACGGGCCTGCCTCTGTGCTGGGCGGTGGACCTTTAGGACCGGCCGGGTCACTAGTCCCCCGGGGACTGGATTAGCCCCTGGTCAGGGAGCAGGGCGGCCTGGGCCTTTCCCCCACTCCTCGGCCCGAAGCCCCGCTGCCTCTCACCACACACAGCCGCCGGCCCCGCCGCGCAGCCCCCCGCACGCCGAGCCCCGGTCCGCCCCCCCCCCCCCCCCGGTTCACGCACCGCCACGCCGCGTGTGCTCAAGGCAGCAGCGGCTCGCGGCACACCCCACGCGAGTGAGCCCACACCGTGAGAACACCGGGGTTCTTTCCTTGCAGGTGCGTGAGATCTCAGGTGGGTGGGGGCGGGGGGTGGATTTGCCTTTGGGTCGACCCTGGTGATTGAACTCAGGTCTCGAGCTTGCTGAGCACGCTCTCTACCCCTGCAGCCACAAGCCTCGCTCTTGGGGCTTCTCAGGTTTTTTTGCTTCCCACAGGGCCTCCGTTTTGCTCAGGGCCCGTCTCAGACCACGAGTCTGCTACCTCCATCTCCTGACTGGCTGGGATTACACGTGTTTGCTATCAAGCCCAGGTTGGTGGAGATGAGGTCTTGCTAACATTTTTGCATAGGCTCCAACCACAACCTTGCGTCTCTGCCTCCAAAGTAGCGGGGATTGTAGGTGAGTACGACCTCAGCTGTACTTAGGATGGTTTAGAACTCAGTTCCAGCCACTTGGAACTGGAACTTTTGCAAAGACTTTCCCCCTAAATGCATGCATAATCTAATACTTGGTAAACATTTACTGCAAAGATCCAGTGTGGAGAAATCCCTATGCAAGTGTCCTCTGCCGGCGGCCATCTAGGGCTGTGTGTCTGAGTGCACAAGGCAGAGGCAGGTTCTTCCCCTCCCCGCTCCTTTCCTCTCCCCTCCTTGTCTCCTTCCTTCCCTTCTTGCCACACATGTCTGTCTTTCAGGTCCCCACAAAGTGTGAGCCATATGGACTCCGATGGGCCTTGGCCCGCACCGCCATTGTAACTTCCACGCACGGGGCTGTGTTTCAAGAGAGCAAGCAACGCCGACAGGTCTCCCTGCCCTTTACAGGAAGTGTGGTAGCGACTCACCGAGCCCCCGTGCTGCTTCCTCCAACTCTCTGCTCCCTGGGCTCCTTCACCCTTGTTCCAGAGCCACCCTGTCAGGGAAGGGAGGAGGCCCAGAGAGGCCCTTGGGGGCGGCAGCCCGTGCTATGCTTGGCCGGGACGACGGGAGGCCGAGCGGGCCCACAGAGCAGCACAATGGCCTCTTCAGTGGAACACTTCAGCAGCTGGCCAACCACTTACACGGGGATTTGCACCAGGCTCTCTCGAGCATTCTGGGACGGAGGGGAGGAGGTGTGGAAGTATGACAGGCCGGTGATGGATTGTCAGAGCTGCAACTCTCATTTCAGCCGTGCTAAGAAAGCGCCGCGCTGGTGCCTGAGGGTGAAGCTCAAGGTGGACGGGGGGGGGGGGGGGGGGAGTGGGTGCCCGAAGGGGGGGCTGCACACACCCCGAGTGGAGGGACGTGCGGAAGAGGAGAGGGAGCGCTGTCCCCGAGGCCCCGAGGAGGCAGCCCGATGGGAAAGCCAGCGGGAACGCGACGGCTGCCCTGGCCCAGGGCAAGGGTGGCGCGCGGCGAAAGGGGGTCCCAGCAGGAAAGGGGGGTCTCAGCAGAAAAGGGGGGTCCCAGCAGGAAAGGGGGGATCCCCGCAGGAAACGGGGGGTCCCAGCAGGAAAGGGGGGTCCCAGCAGGCAAGGGGGGTCTCAGCAGAAAAGGGGGGTCCCAGCAGGAAAGGGGAGATCCCCGCAGGAAACGGGGGGTCCCAGCAGGAAAGGGGGGTCCCAGCAGGCAAGGGGGGTCTCAGCAGAAAAGGGGGGTCCCAGCAGGAAAGGGGGGATCCCCGCAGGAAACGGGGGGTCCCAGCAGGAAAGGGGGGTCCCAGCAGGCAAGGGGGGTCTCAGCAGAAAAGGGGGGTCCCAGCAGGAAAGGGGAGCTCCCCGCAGGAAACGGGGGGTCCCAGCAGGAAAGGGGGGTCCCAGCAGGCAAGGGGGGTCTCAGCAGAAAAGGGGGGTCCCAGCAGGAAAGGGGGGATTCCCGCAGGAAACGGGGGGTCCCAGCAGGAAAAGGGGGTCCCAGCAGGCAAGGGGGGTCTCAGCAGAAAAGGGGGGTCCCAGCAGGAAAGGGGAGATCCCCGCAGGAAACGGGGGGTCCCAGCAGGAAAGGGAGGCCCCAGCAGGAAAGGGGGGTCCCAGCAGGAAAGGGGGGTCCCAGCAGGCAAGGGGGGGTCCCAGCAGGAAAGGGAAGGCCCCTCTCTGGGTTTGTGATGAATGGTCACACACTCTCTCTCTTCCTTTGCATGAATTCTCATTCCTTTTCCATCTGATTCTTGTCAAAACAAGCTGGCTGCCTCCCCTCCCAAGGCGAGCACACAAGGCCGCTGTACTTGAGAAAGCAGACTGCTCTGATGGCTCTGGGAGAAACAGATTTATAAGGGACAGAGGAAAGAGGCCCGTGGGACACACCAGATTTCCAGATGGCTACATTCGGTGGCAAGCTATTCTTAGAGAAATGTTTATCCTCTTCCTGTTCCATCCATCCATACACCCACCCATCCACCCATCCATCCATCCACCCACCCACCCACCCATCCACCCACCCACCCATCCATCTACCCATCCAACCACCCACCCACCCACCCACCCACCCATCCACCTATCCACCCACCCACCCACCCATCCACCCATCCACCCACCCACCCACCCATCCACCCACCCATCCACCCATCCACCCACCCACCCACCCATCCACCCACCCACCCATCCATCTACCCATCCAACCACCCACCCACCCACCCACCCACCCATCCACCTATCCACCCACCCACCCACCCATCCACCCATCCACCCACCCCTCCACCCACCCACCCACTCATCCACCCACCCACCCATCCACCCATCCACCCACCCACCCACCCACCCATCCACCCACCCATCCACCCACCCATCCATCCACCCACCCATCCACCCACCCACCCATCCACCCATCCACCCACCCGGTACACCTTGCCTGAGCACCAGAGAGAGGACAAACAGGCTTGTCAAGCTGAAGTTCTGCCATCGCAAGCTTCAAAGCGAGTGACCAAGGTTTACCGGGCCGTACACGACTTTGAGGATCCCATAAGGAAGTAGAAGGTTGCAGGTGAGATGAACGTATGGAATAGAGGCCAGCCTGGTTCAGGGAGCGAGTTAGACCTCGGGAGGAGGAGCTGGGATGAACGAGAAGGTCTTGGTGTGGTTCTAGAAGAGGAAGCTCCAGGAACAGGCCTAGGATGAGGCCTGAGGTCGCAGGGGTGAAGCGGAGGCCGGGGTCAAGGGCAGGAGCCGGGGCAGGCAAGGAGTACAACCTCCCCGCCCCCAGCTTCCGGCCACTGTCGCCTTGACTTCAAACAGGAGCTCTAGAAAAGAATGGAAGAAGAAAGATTCCTGCTGCCTACGCCACCAAATGGTGACGCTTTGCTCCCGGCTCCTGGGGCCGCAGGGATAGGGGGGGCGCTGTCCCTGAGCCTCTGCCCTTCTGCCCCAGGATACAGAGGCCAGGAGGGTTTGGGGGGGGGCTGGGTGCCTTCCCGTGCGGGGCAGGCGCCTCCAAGCGGCCAGACTCCCGGGTGCTGGGCTGCGGGAGGCCGGGCCGAGGGGCAGAATGGAGTCTGTGCCTTTTAGGACCAGGTAGGGGCCTTGCTCTGGGCCTCTGTGGCCAGAGCCCCGTCCCACCGCAGGGGTCTTCTGTGAAGCAGGCCGGCCATGGAGGGCCGGGGCGGACGCCGGTACCCAGGGCCGGGGTAAGAGGATGCCAGCCTCCCTGGGGATCCTTGCTCCCGCCCTCGGGGCCCCTGCGCCTGCACTGTGGGTATCCAGGCTGGGCCAGGCCCGGCCCGTGGGGTCCTGGAGGAAGGCGGGATCTCCCTGGACCCGGCAGGCGCCCGGAGGCCAAGCTGGCGGTGATGGGGTGGGAGCATCCCGCTCCAGACAGGGCGACTTGATCTGAGGCGCCTACGGGGGGTGCTTTACCCACAGTGCCAGCCGCCCACCACAGCAGGCCGTCCGTCCATCTCCAGGTGGGTGGGCGATTCCACACCAGTGGGGCCAGACCGCAGTCCGGGGGCCGTAGGGTACCCAGGCTTGTCAGGCCCCACCCCAGCCCGGGAGCACCTGGGAGCGCCGGGAAGACGCAGCCCTTCTCTGGGGTGCAGTCGGGCGGCCTGCTCCCCGTGGGGCCGGGCCACGGCCCGCAAGAGCCCTTGTCTCACAACGGACGATCCACCCTTCGCCATCAAATATCGGCCCCCATAAAAGAAGGGATTAGAGCGTCTTGCGTTCAAGTGCTACACCGAGTCACGAGGCTGTGACTAAGAAGGCCTATTTTCCACGACCAAAGAGAGTCACCCGGCTTGAACCAGAGGAACAAAATAGAATCGTTAAGCGATCCTTTGCATTTTAAGCAACATTTAATTAGAAACACACTCTAACCACCAAAATGATAAAAATCCAAGAGATTAAAATTTGAGTGTCAATTATCATAAAATTCATCATTGTAATTCTTACTAAAACTCACTGTTTAGATAGGTAATGATTTTCTAATACGCCAATTTGCATAAGGAACCCTGCGACGGCTTATTATTTCCACCCCACGCAATTACGATTCCAGCTCCATACATCAGAACTCTCCGCGATGTAAAACCACGGCGCTAATTAATAAGCCATTTACCGACTGCAGCTAGTTAGGGTGGTCCTGCCGCTGACCCCGCCGAAGACGGGCCCTCTCTGAAGTGCCTGTGTGTAACTACAAACATAATGAGGTGCCAGGAGGGAATCATTAAAAATAATTTACACAAGCCTTCATTTACAAGATCTTTTGATAGCCCGCTTCCCCGGTGTTTGGATGGGCAGCGCGGCCCCGGCCACGGGGGAAGGGCCGCGCGGGAGCGGAGGAGAGCACCTAAGTGGTTAATTAAGAGCCATTCGCGCGCCACGAGAGCCTCCCGGAAGACCCCTCTGATGTCTGCCGTGTCAAACGCCTCTCGCAGGCAGAGCCACCGGGGGCGGCGGCCGCGGAGGGCTAATTACCGGGGACGGGCGCAGCTGAGCGCGGGCGGGCGGGCGGGCAGAGCGGGGCGCGCCCGGGCCGGGGGCGCGCGGGGCCGCCCCGTGTCCGGCCGGTCTGGGGAGAGGGCGGGCGGGGCCGCGGCCGGGGGTGGGGGTGGGGGAGGGGCTCTCCACCGAGACCGCGGCCGCGCCGGCCCCGGGGGGACGCGCCGGACGCCCCGCGGACTCCTGTGCACGCGCAGCCCGCACGCCCGCCACACGGATCCACGCGCGCGCGTGCCTAGGCACGCCTCACGCTCTCGGCACGCACAGTGCACGCACACGCGTGTGCTCCCGCGCACCCCACCCACGCGACGTGCGCTCCGCACACACGATCTGCGCACCTCCACACGCGTGCGTGCACAAGGCCTTGGCAGAGCCCGGGAGCAGGAGTGGCAAGGGGTGGTAGCGAGCCGCCGAGGAAGAGGGAGGAGGGGGAGGAGGGCCGGGCCGGGGCAGGGGGGAGGGTGGGGGGCCCCACGTTGGCAACGTCTCACCCCAAGGAAGAACGTCAAGCGGCAATGTTGGAGTGATTCTTACACAGCCGGGGGACAGCGAGGTGGCCCCGGGGGACGGCAAGGAGCCCGTGAGCCTCGATGGGCAGTGGTGGGGACCGGCTGCGCGGCCCCCCGGTCTGCGTCTCCTGTGACCTCGCGTGCTTGCCCCTGAGCACCTGGGTCTTGGCCTTCGTCTTGCTCCCCGTGGACCAGCCCAGCGAGGCGGAGCCTTTGTCCCCTACCTAGCGCCACTCGCCTCTGCTCCGGGGGAACGCGCGTGTGTCGACGTGAGCCCGGAGGTAACGTTCGCACACCCCTGGCTCTGCGGTGCCCCGGCCTCCTCTTCCAGGACGTGAGCTCTGTGTTCAGGGCCCACATATTTGTCACAACCAAGGGGACCTTGGGCTCTTGAGTCCTTCGAGGTAAAGAAATAAAAGATAAAAACAAGTATCCTGTTTCTGTCTTTCCGTCAGTGAGTGTGGATTTCCCAGGCCTCTCAAAGGCCCGTCTCTGGCTGGGCTGAATACGGGGGTCGGTGTATGGACGTCATTAACCGTTGTGAAGCTGCACAAGGAAGAAGAGCTCAGGCCTTTCACGGCGGAACTCCCACTGTCATCACAGCCCGCGGAACACTGGCTTTTGCCATGGAGAAGAGACCCCGATTTAAAGCATCCTTTGAAGCCCAAACAGCCATCTTCAAGACAACGGGCGGAGAGGCAAAAATCAGTACCGCAAAATGGATGTCATGCCGGCCGGGGCCTCTCCAGAGGGGAGCGGCAGCGGGCACGGCTCTCTCTCCTGCCTGGTGTACGGTGACGCCGGGCTCGCTAAACGGCCACCGGCGGCGGGCAAGGAGCGCACTCTGCGGCCCGGGCACCGGTTTTGTGAGGTGCGGCAGAAGGGGCCCGGGGTCGGGCCGTGCTCCGGCGTGTCTGGAGAGGCCCCCCCCCGGGGCCCCGGCGCCTGCCTCCGGAGCGGCGCGCTTGGGCGAGCCCCGCCGCACCGCGCAGCCGGGAACCGTGGTGCTCGAGACCTCCACGCCAACCCCGGCGCACGCCCCCCGCCCCCGCCCCCAGGGCCTGGAGCTTTCTGACTCAGGAGAGCACAGGTTCGTCCCCGACGGCCCGAGAAGCTGCCTAACTCAAGGAGACGGAATAAATGTCGCTTTGCGCGTATGAAGGGCTTGCTAAAGGTACCCAAGGAAGCGGAGCACGCTGCTTCAACCACAGTGCTAGAGGAAGGCAGGAGAGGACGCCTAGGAATGGGAAACTTGTGACAACTCATATGAATAATTTTAATTAAGATAATTCCCAAACCAGTGGAACCCTTAAGCTATGTGTCTTCGGAGAAAATCATATTCACATATTTAAAAATTACATACCGATTTGCTCCAAAAGCCAAATAAAGTATTCACCACATTAAAGACTTTGCTGTAATCCTAGCCTGCCGCCCTTTTGTGTCCAAGTCATCTGGGGCCTAGCCACCCAAAGGCTCTTCCAGGTGAGGGGGGCCACCAGGTTGGTACGGATGCTTCCCGTATTCCAAGCGACATACAGAAAGCCCCTCTCAGGACTTCACAATTACACTGGAAAAGAAGTGGCGTATCAGCCCGATCGGCGAAACGCGGGAAGCAGTGACTCTCTTCTGTGATGGAATTGTTACAAATCGGACTGGAAAAGAGTAGTCCAATAGCAATCAATGTATTTCAAGCCATTACAGGCCATACATCTGTACCTGCAGAACAGAAATGGAGAAGACGTCGTTTTAAAATGTTGGGATCAACACGATTTGCTGATAGGCAGAGGGAACACGAGTGTGGGCAAGGCGGGGACGAGTTTCAATCCACTTTGTGAAGAATCGAGGTGCAGAGAAAGAGGTTCACCGTGGACACCGTCGGCGAAGAAAATGTTTACAACTTCCTCCGGCATTGTCTCCAACACAACGCAAGGCGCCGGACGCCTCAGGCTATTTACTGCGGTTTCCAACCCGGGCCGCGCTGTCGTGCGTGCGTGCCCAAAACCGCAGGCCGTGGTTTCACACGCCAGGACACAGAAGACACGGCCCTTCCTTGGGGAGTCCCCCCCCCCGAGCCCCCCACGGCCCCACGCCCGTCACCCCCGCAGGGGGAAATGGGAGAGGCGCCTCTGTGAGCAAGACCGGGAGAGGGAAAGGGAAAACGCCAACGGGGCGGGGGCCCGACGCGGCTTGTGCGGCCCTGGCTCCCGTCTGACCCGCGGGTGCCCGCCCGGGGGTGCCCGGGACCTCCTGAAGAGCCCTAAGACCGGGATTCGCCACTCTCTGGGAGTGCAGACAGACTTCAAAAAGTGGCAATTACACGGGAGCTGGGGGGATTAGGGGCGACATTAACCGTCATTAAGTGCTCTCGGCGCGAGCGCGGCGGGCTTGTCTCCCCGCGCCTGGCTGCCGGGCACAGGCGGTTTGCTAAACTCCCGTCCTTGCTGGGCATGTGTGTGACGGACAGACCGCACGGATCGCCCTACGGAGACGCCGCCGCGCCATGCCCACGGGACGCGCGTCACCACGAGGCACGGGGCTCCCCCGCGAAGGGGGGGGCGGCTGGGGGCCTCGCCCTCGGACATCAGCTGGGCTTTCCTAAGGTTCTGCGCGGAGACGCCGGGGCGCCCGCGCGTCCAGCCTGGGGTCTTTTGCTCTCGGCGGACGCGTGGCAAGGGACTGGCAACCGGAGGGGAGAAGCAGTGCGGAGGGCGGGGCCGGGGGGCCCACGGTGGCAGCGGGCGGTGGGCACTGCGCTGGGCGGGCGGCCCGGCCTGCGAGCTGACACGGAGGCCACGGGAGACCCCGAAGCGGCCGGGCCTCCGCCTCCATTCCAGGCCGTGCCGGCGGCGGTGCCGCGTGGGCTCCAGCAGCACCTGCAGCCGCAGACGGCCCGGTTCCCGAGTGACGAGCCCTGGCCACGGACGCAGGCCTTCCCGCACGCGCCCGGAGCCCGGGCCTCCCCTCCAGACCGCCCAGAGCCCGGGCCTCCCCTCCAGGCCCGCCCAGAGCCCGGGCCTCCCCTCCCGCACGCGCCCAGAGCCCGGGCCTCCCCTCCCGCACGCGCCCAGAGCCCGGGCCTCCCCTCCAGGCCGCCCAGAGCCCGGGCCTCCCCTCCAGGCCCGCCCAGAGCCCGGGCCTCCCCTCCCGCACGCGCCCAGAGCCCGGGCCTCCCCTCCCGCACGCGCCCAGAGCCCGGGCCTCCCCTCCAGGCCCGCCCATAGCCCGGGCCTCCCCTCCCGCACGCGCCCGGAGCCCGGGCCTCCCCTCCCGCACGCGCCCGGAGCCCGGGCCTCCCCTCCAGGCCCGCCCAGAGCCCGGGCCTCCCCTCCCGCACGCGCCCAGAGCCCGGGCCTCCCCTCCCGCACGCGCCCAGAGCCCGGGCCTCCCCTCCCGCACGCGCCCAGAGCCCGGGCCTCCCCTCCCGCACGCGCCCAGAGCCCGGGCCTCCCCTCCCGCACGCGCCCAGAGCCCGGGCCTCCCCTCCCGCACGCGCCCAGAGCCCGGGCCTCCCCTCCAGGCCCGCCCAGAGCCCGGGCCTCCCCTCCCGCACGCGCCCGGAGCCCGGGCCTCCCCTCCCGCACGCGCCCGGAGCCCGGGCCTCCCCTCCAGGCCGCCCAGAGCCCGGGCCTCCCCTCCAGGCCCGCCCAGAGCCCGGGCCTCCCCTCCCGCACGCGCCCAGAGCCCGGGCCTCCCCTCCCGCACGCGCCCAGAGCCCGGGCCTCCCCTCCCGCACGCGCCCAGAGCCCGGGCCTCCCCTCCCGCACGCGCCCAGAGCCCGGGCCTCCCCTCCCGCACGCGCCCAGAGCCCGGGCCTCCCCTCCAGGCCCGCCCAGAGCCCGGGCCTCCCCTCCCGCACGCGCCCAGAGCCCGGGCCTCCCCTCCCGCACGCGCCCAGAGCCCGGGCCTCCCCTCCAGGCCCGCCCAGAGCCCGGGCCTCCCCTCCCGCACGCGCCCAGAGCCCGGGCCTCCCCTCCCGCACGTGCCCAGAGCCCGGGCCTCCCCTCCCGCACGCGCCCAGAGCCCGGGCCTCCCCTCCAGGCCCGCCCAGAGCCCGGGCCTCCCCTCCAGGCCCGCCCAGAGCCCGGGCCTCCCCTCCCGCACGCGCCCAGAGCCCGGGCCTCCCCTCCCGCACGCGCCCAGAGCCCGGGCCTCCCCTCCCGCACGCGCCCGGAGCCCGGGCCTCCCCTCCAGGCCCGCCCAGAGCCCGGGCCTCCCCTCCCGCACGCGCCCGGAGCCCGGGCCTCCCCTCCAGGCCGCCCAGAGCCCGGGCCTCCCCTCCAGGCCCGCCCAGAGCCCGCCGTCTCCACGGAGCGCTTCCGACCACGGCCGGCACGCTCCAGTCCCGAGCAGGGCCAGCGAAGCCGCCTTCCAGGTCCCTAGGAGGCCGGGGCCGTGCAGAGCTTCGGGGGCAGGGCTGGGCCCGGGAAGGAAGGGAGCCGCCGGCCGCCCCCAGGACGCCCCAGCGCACGCCGTGCCCTGGGTGCCTGGCCCCCCCCCGCCCCCCGTGCCCCGAGCCGGCAGCTCCTGCTGCTGGAACCTCCGGAGCCGCCCTCCCCCCCCACCTCCCACCCCCCCCACCTCCCAACCCTCCCCCTACCCCCCCCCCCGGGAACGCCAGCTCCTGCCGGATCCTCCCGCGCTGCCAGGAACCTGTGGCTCCCCTGGAAAGGCTGCGCCCCCTCGGGCACGGGCGCTGGCGCCAGGTCCAGGCGTTGGGCCCAGTCTCCGGGGAGACGCTTCCGTTCAGGGCCGTCACGCTGGAGTGAAAGTAAGACGCCCATGTCACACGCACCCAGTGCACACGTGCCTGGAGCCGAGGCTCCCACCGCCACGGCCCCCACCAACCCGCTCGTAAAATACGCGATGTGTGTTTGGGGGGGGGGGGGCAATTCACAGCAGTCCATATTCCAAAACGGGGCTCCTGTGGGCTGGGAATGTGGCCTGGCGGTGGAGCGCTCACCTCGTGTACATGAAGCCCTGGGTTCGATTCCCCAGCACCACATATACAGAAAATGGCCAGAGGTGGCGCTGTGGCTCAGGTGGCAGAGTGCTAGCCTTGAGCAAAAAGAAGCCAGGGACAGTGCTCAGGCCCTGAGTCCAAGCCCCAGGACTGGCAAAAAACAAGGGGGATGGCTCCTTCATCGCACAGAAGGTCCTGGAGGGCCGAGCTGGACGAGCAGCGGCCACATCGTGCGTGCGCAGTGTGGGGCGGTTGAGCGTGTTTTGAGTGTGTTCTGTTCAGGGAACGGAAAGGGCACTGTCGCCGTCCGGAGCGCGGGCCGGGGCTCCCGGGGCTCCGCCGCCTCCCAGGCACCTCCCCCGCCGCCCAGGCACCTCCCCCTCCTCACACCAGCGGCCGTGGCCCTCCCCGCGCGCTCCCCGGCTGGAGAAACCCGAGCGGGCCGTATTCAATTATTTTTCAATTTGTTTCTGGTATCTCATCGGTCCATAAAGCGGTAATAAAAATGACAGCTCGACGGCGGCACCGCACCGGGCGCGGGAGGAAGAGGAGACGCAGTTCTCCGTCTTCCAAAGCACCGTGTCAATCATCTCTCTGCTGAACTGCACCGGCCAGGGCCGAGGCCCGCGTGGACGGGGGGGGGGGGGGGGGGGGGGGGGCGGGGCGGGGGAGGGGGGGTGGGGGGGGAGAGGGGCCTCCATGCGGGGGCAGGCCCGGGCTGGGCAAGCATGTTCTCTCTGTGCCCGGTCATGAACACGCCTGTCAGCCACCTGATGAGGACCGGGCAGGACTCGGGGACACCATCGGTGACAAGTGCGAGTCCCCCCGATGTCCCCCGGGCCCGGGGTCAGGGCGGGGTCGCCGGTGGAGGGCACCGATGGTTTGAAGCCTTCTTCACCTGGCACCTGAACCGTGAGCGTGCGGAGACGGGGAGACGTGTGGGAAGTGAACCCCAGGATCCGCACAAGGACGGACCGCGCCTCCCCCTGCTGGCCCCCCGAGGCTCTGGGGCCGCGCCCCCCCCAGGCCCCTCGCAGGGGCCCCCCCTCCTGCCGGGCCCTCCTCCCTCCTGCCTTGGCAGTAGATGTGCAAAATACCCGCACTCGGCACTTTACAGACACCCGAGGAATCACTGTGCTCCTTCCAAAGCGAAATGTCACGGCTTAAACGGACTTCTTCACCACTGGCAGGGCGCGAACCCTAAACGCACGCCTGTCCGCAGTCGGGGGGTGTGCGTAAGAGGCAGCCCTCCCTCCCTTGTGAGAAACGAACGGTCTCTGTGCGCGCACGCACGCACACGCACGCACACGCGCACACACGCGCACTCAGCCCCGTGCGCGTAGCAGAGGAGGCCTCGTGTGTGTGTGTGTGTGTGTGTGTGTGTGTGTGTGTGTGATGGAGGAGGTTATTTCTGAGCCAGGCATGGAGGATTGTGCTAACTTCCCTCTGTCAGCTTCCCTTTGTTTCTTTGCTTTCTACAAACAATGGCCCGTGCTTTCTCCACCAGAAGAACACAATACGATCGATATTCCTTTTCTGGGAGCGTGGCTCTGTGGGGCGGCTCGGTGGGTGCGGAAGGACGCGGCCAGGCTGGGCCGGGCCCCCGGGAGCAGGGCTGACCTGGAGCCCGGCTTGCGCTGAGGGTCTCTAAGGGGGCCGAGGGACAGGGTCGGGGAGTCAGGAGGCTGGGGACAGCGGGATGGGGGACGGGACGGGGCATGAAGGGTCGGCGGATGAGGTGTCTCTTTTAAGCGAAGGGCAGTGGAGAGCTGTGGACGGTCACTGAGCGCCGGCACGGTCCACGGCGCCTGCCCCGGAGGAACAACTTCCCTTCGTGATCTTAGATTCGATGGGACACTTTTTTCTTTTGTTTTCTAACTTGGTTCTCAACTTCTCCTTCGGGAATTAAGTCTATAAAGGAGGATGCTTGCGGATCTCAAAATAAAGTGTAATTCTGAGATCAAATTGAAACAGCAACACCGCGGATAGGCTTTCTTCACCTTAAGGGAATGTGTAAACGATGCACAGACCTTCACAGCCGCCGCAGGTCTGTTTACTGTCCCCCTTACATTTGTGTGTGTACTTCGGCGTATGCGCGTGGCTGTCTGTGTGTCACTCTATTTCTCTTCTCTCTGAAAAACAGGGTTTTAAAATAGAATCCCTTGCGACTTGAAGAACGCCGTAGCTCTTGGTAAACACTGACCAGCAGTGACAACGGAGCCCCCCCGCCCCCCCCCCCCGTACCCCCAGCCAGCACAGAGGTGCGCGGACCCCGCCGGGTCACGTGACCATGCCGGAAGCTCCCTGCACGTGGCAAGTCTGGGGGGCCATAACCCGGGAGCGTGCCCGTTTCCAAGGCCAGCCCGCAGGCTGAGCTTCCGCCTGGAGGCAAAGCCACGGCCAGGAAACACGGACACTCACTGCCTCTGCCCGCACCGGGCTAGCGGGCCGCCCATGGGCAAACAAATATCCTTCCGGAAGGGAAGGAGGCCTGGGCCAGCCCAGCCTGGAGGGCCGTCAGGAGAGGAAACGCTCTGCCCTCCCCCACGGTGGGCAAGGAGGGGCGCCCGGCCACGCCCGGACCTCAGGCCCCCCCGGGAGGGGGAGCCTTTCTCCATGATGGGACTCCAGGTTCTGCAGGGACGCTGCTCCGGGAGGCCTGGGGACCTGCCCGGGGGGGGGGGGTGGTCTGTGGGAAGAGTTCCCCAGGACACCACCCACGACGTCACATCCAACCCCGCCGAAGGCGTCCGATCCCTTTTATTTCTGGATGTTCTTGGAGCAAAGGCAGCTATTTATATGAGCTTTACGCGGCTTTAGAACTCAATACATAATGCATGCAAAAAATGAACAAGTTGCAATTTTAGAAAAGAATAACCTAGAAGATTTACAGGGTACTTAAATACTGTTATTTAATCACAAGGTACGGTGTATGTTATGCTGTAATCTCATTTAAATCATATAATGAATGCAATCATGAAAATTAAAATCCCCACATGCACGGCTGTGCCTCTTCTCATCTGCATGTGATTTCAGGCTGTATTTCCTAAGGGCCTGTTGTTGTGTGTGATGGAACTGCTAGGGGGGAGTGTTTGTCCCCTGGACTGGATTTCAGGACGTCGCACGGTGCTCTTCTTAGGAGGGGATCAGCCCCCACCCCCCCCCCACACCATCCTGGTAACGATCATTTTAATAACGGCCCACGTCAGACTATGACCTGTGGCGTTTCCCATCAGACCCGGGCTCTCCAAGGACCGGGATGAGGAAGAGCCTCTTCAAATGACTCTGACACAGAAGAACGACCACTGCGAGACCCACCGGCGCCCTGCGATTCGCAGTGCACCGTGACGCGGTCGCCCGGGAAGCCGGGATTCAAACACAGGAGGTCAACCACCCCAAGAATCTCGGGGCGCGAGCGACCGTCTCCCACCGGCACTGCCCCCGGGAGACGGCCGCGTGTGTGCGGCGGCCCCTGCGTGGCTGGCGCCCCCCCCCCCATTCCCGGCATCCGCCGGGGGGCCACGTGGCGTGGGCTGTCCCGCTAGGTGGCCGTGGTGGGGAGGACGGGTCTCAGGCCGGCTCTGCCCCGGGGGGCATGAAGACGGGGGGGGGGGGGGGGGAAGGGGCAGTCCTGACCCCAGCGTCGGCTGCTGGGGCCCTGCCAGGCTCCCCTGTCCCTTCTTCTCACAGCGAGAGGCCCAGTCCCCACCCCGCCTGGTGCGGGGGGGGGGGGGGGGGGGCGCTTCCTGCCCTGCAGGCCAGGCGCGGCTGTGATTCCGCCGAGGTGCCGTACGAAGATAAACAGAAACCACCATGGGGCCCGAGAAGCCCATCTCAAATACAGCCCCCGCCCCCCGTCCACCTTGGGCAGTAGCGGGTCACCGGGGCAATCCAAGCCGTTGCCGAGGAGCGGCGGAGCAGCACCGGGGGCGGCGTGGCTCGGTGCGAGTCCCGCAGCGGCAGCCCCGGCACCCGGGCAGCCCGCCGCCTCGAGCCGGCTGCGCGCGGTGCTCGGCTTCTCCCGTTGAGGCCGTCGGGGTGGGACGGGTGCTTCTGGGGGAGAGGCCCAGGCCTCCCGCTCTGCGCCTCCATCTCCCCGCCCGGTACAAAGAGGACGGACGGCAGCCAGCTCCATCCTCTACGCCTGAGGAGAGGGGAAGGGAATAAAAGTTTGACAGGAATTTATAAATACAGCCTTGGTTAAGTAGATCATCAGTCATAATACCATTAAATCTATTTCAATAAACAAAAACATGCTTTACTTCTTCCAGGAATTCTTTGTGAAAGGCAAACATTATGTGAAAAATAAAGAGTTATTGCAAACACAGTTAAAAATCTGGAGTGAGGTTTTGAATAAACAAATTAAATTGCAATGGAATATAGTGTGCCTCAGAGCCATTTCTTGACAAAACAGTCATCTTATTTACACGCTTCACAATACCCCACCATGGATGTCGAAGGGGAGAAAAAAAATAAGGAGAAAAATAATTAGCATATTAATCTTTTTTATGCCGCCATCTTTCAGATCCAGAAGACCATGGTGTAATTTAAATCTAAACGCTTTCCTGGCATTAGAATTCATTTTAGATGGGTCAATTGTTCCATAATAAAGGGATAGGAGGTGTACTTCATGCAAGAGATTTATGTTTCCCATTTGTTCATATTCATGTGCTACTGAATACCCTCAATTCAAATGGTGATGGTTGTTCATATCAGCCGGCCGACAGCCACACAGATCAGTAACCGGCAGCAATGAATTTCATTTGCAGGACAAAAAATACGGCGAAATTAACTCCAACAGTTTATTGATTTTTGCTTAACAGAAGCCAGTATAACAGCTCTATTGCCCTCATAATGATTAGTGACAAAAGTTTAATTAAGCAATTATGAAGCCAATAATAGAGTTGTCTGGCCCGCTCAGCTCGCGTCCGCTCAGGACTTATCTCCCCGCCGCACCTCCTAGCAGCTGAAATGTGCTCCAGGAGATTAATGCCCAAGAACACAGATGCCTACTTTAATTCTGCTTCAGGACGCCGTGAGAATGGAGACGGAAACACAAGCTCCCCTTTATCAAATTACAAGTCCGCTTTTCATGAATATGTAGTTTAAATAAAAAAAAAAAAACCTAGTTGTGGCTTCAAGGTGTAATTATAAAGACATACAACAAAAATGACACACAATTCTGTCTTCTTAATCCCGGCTATGAAATATGCATGATAATGTATTACTGAATAAAGACTTAACAGCGGTCTAAGAGGCTTTGCTATTGTACCGTCATCCACGGAATTGGCAGCCTTCTCCAAACGTCGTGCGAGATACGGTCTGACCCCACCGCTTTGTTTTTCTTCCTCTTAAATGTATTGTTTCCAGCTTATTGTATTGTTATTTGTCCGTAATGCCATTAAACCCGTCTTATCTGTTTGTAAGGAGTCCCCGTTTATTATGTATGCTTAAATATGTTAATGTAAGAATGCGAGCCCCTCGCCGGCATTCACCGTCTCATATAAAATATGCGCGGTGCCCCCGGAACCCGCGCCGGAGCGGGGCGGCCGCGGCGCTCGGCAGCCGGGCCCGGCGGGCTCCCCGCTCCGCGCGTCCGTCCGGGATGCCTTCACTCGGGAGGGGCGCCCCGGAGCGCCGAGCCCTCCCAGCCGGCTGCCCGCCTCTTTCTTTCCTCTTCCGCAGAAGGAATCACCGCACCATTCCTTACAAAAATAAAAGCAGCCGCCGCAGCCGCGGCCGCAGCGATGGGCTGCACCCCCGGAGGGGGCACGCTCACGAGGGGACGGCAGGCAAAAAGGCAACGCCAGCCAGCCATTGCACACGCACACGCACACGCACACGCACACACACACACGCACACGCAGGGCTCAGGGCAGCCGGGAAGAGCTGCCTCGGGGGAGTCCCCGCCGCTCCGGGCAGCGTCCGGGCCGGGCTGCCGGGCCCCGGTGGGCTCCTGGGCAGGGCCCTGCGGGTCACACCCGCACCCCGGAAGCGCACGGGGGGGGGGGGGGCCCGGCGCCGCCCCGTCCCCGGCAAGGAAGACAAGCGCGTGCTTCCGGTTTCTGCCGGGCCCCCCGGTGTGGCCGGGACCGGGCAGGAACCGTGCGTGGTCCCGGAAGCTGCACGGCAGGGAGGGCGAGCCAGCCCCCCGGGAGCGTCCCCGCAACGCGCGCGTCCCCACCGCTTCCGGCCAGCGGGCCGCAGAGCTGGACGCGGATGTGGAGTTAGGACGGCGCGGCCGGGGGATGCACACGCCATCCGGGGGGGCGCAGGGCAGGCGCCCGCTGGCGAGGGGCGGCCGCACGGAGCCCGGGGCGGCCGCGCTCATCCCGCGTCCCCGGCTGAGCCTGGCGGTGTTTCAACGAGCCACGGCCGCGGGCCAGCCCCGCGCGGTGTCCCTTCCTGGGGGGGGGGGGAGGAGGAGGGCCGGCGCCCGGGTCCCCGGGAGCCGCACGGGCTTCCTCCACCCGCTCCCCCAGGGCCGAGCCGTGGGGAGCCCGGCGGGGCTCGTTCCTAAAACGGAAGGAGAGGAGCCGCCCCGAGCTGCGGGCGCCAAGGGCTTCGCGCGCAGGAAGACGAACAGCGCTCCACGCGAGGCGCAGGTGAATTTTAGGACGAGGAAGTGCGTGACAGTAAGCTTGCCGAGATGTGCTTCTCCAATTGTGGCTGTGGTTGGCTTTCTTTTCATAAATGTATGTATTTCACTGGCGTCGTCGGGTTGCGGGTGCGAGGCGTCTGGGTGGACGTCGTGGTCCCGTTGCCCTCCCCCATGGCCTCCCAGCCCTGCGCTCAGCGACGGGGCTCAGCGTACGAGAGGCCCGCGGACCGAGGCCTCGGCCAGGCTCTCCGCCGCCCGCCTGCCCCCCGAACCCGCTCCCGCTTCCCCTCGACCCTTCTCCACAAATCCAGGCGGCGAGGACGCACCGCCGCTGCCCGCCGCGAGCCACACGGTTTCCAGCCGCCGGCTCAGTGGTGAGGGGAAGAGGATAAAGCTTGACGGTCGTGACGCGTGGTCTGCCGGGAGGGCGGGCGCGCGGCGGTCCCCCCGGGCCGGCCGTTCCCAGGGCACCGTGTGCCGCCGCACCTTCAGCCTTCAACATCGTTGCCTTGCCCTCCAAGCACAGATCCTCACCGTGGGATAATCCCCCTGGCCCCCTCCCCCCAGCAAGCTGTGAACCCAACACCCACACCGCGTCATCTTAATTGCTCTCTCGGAGGCCCCGACCGTAATTTACTCTTTTCTCAAGACAGGAAAGGGTGCCGGTGATTACGGAAAGAATGCTGCCACGTGAACTTATTATTTGGACAACACAGAATTGTCTGTGGTACTCACAGAAACAGTGTTTTATTAACAGGCCCGGGATAGCGTACACAGGGACCAGGCGGCACCGCTCCCGAGACGCCAGACACACACGTGTTAGGGAGCTGAGCGCTGGCTGGTTACACAACAATTAAAAACCCAGACAAGTCCACTTCAAACCAGAGTTGCCTGTCATGTGGGAAAACCGTTTCCTCCGCTGACGAATCTGTCTCTCCGTTAGCCAGTAAATGTCACGAAGGTCTCGCATCCGATTGCTGGAATTTACAATGAGCTCTCGGCAGCATTCCGGGTGAAGGCAGGACACACCTGCCCAGCCAACTTCCCCCCTGCCAAAGTCGCCAGCGTATTTCTCATTCTCCTCCTGTCTCCCGACATGTCGGCTCCTGGGCTTTTTTGTTGCCAAGTACGGAGTAACGGCCGTTTAGTCTTATTAGCCAAGAGTTCGCCCGGCAGCACGATGGCTCTGACTTTACATATTCAGTGCACGCCGTCTTTCGAGGACCGCTCGGCACTCACCTCCGCAAATCCACCCAGCGTGGCGCTGGCTCCACGGATCGAATGCCACGATGAGCTTGAAACCTGCAAATTAAATATCAGCTGCCCTTCTAGGAGCACATTAAGCCTGATTGGCTTAGGAAATGTGACAGAAACGCTATCCACCCAGCGCGCCTGTTCTTCCCTTTGCTCTCCCTTTCACGTCTTCTTGTGGAGCTGGCCGATGGAAACCGGGGCTGTTTTCCTAATCAGATGCGCATCTTGCTTTGGGTGCCGACTTTTTCCCCCTTTTCCGCGAGGGGCCAGGATTACTTTTTGCGCTTCCCCTTCTCCCCAGCTGATCCTCGTCTAGTTAGGCACCGTTAATGACACTTCAGTCACCCTGGCTTTCAAGCCAAGCCCTTCCACAGCGAACAGAGAGATGACATTTCCTGACATTTTCCCAACTAATTACAGGACAAATAATTAAGCATGTTCTCATATGTAACAAATGAAGGCGAAAGCCGTCTGTCAAGGCTGGTGATGGATGACAGTCGGGGAGACTTTATCTGATGGGCCCTGCCATGCGGTGGCGGGGCGGCAAATTTATTAGAGTGAACAATGCAAATTCTGCGTCATCCCATCCAGTTATGCGCCAAAGCAATATCCATGTCAAGGTGAATGTGACAATGAAAGCAAAATATTTGCATTTTGTGGAGCAGGTTGAAGGGGAAATCAGAGCGGGAAGATGACAGGCCTAATTATTTTGGCTCATACAGGCGAGGACAGCTGTTTCTGGTGTCCCGAACATGGCTGTCACACAGGTAACTAAATAGGTCTGCATAGAAGGCTGTATCCAACACTGCACTGAGGTGTCTAGCACTAATGACCAACGCTAATCTTACTGCCATCCCTGGAAAACACAAAATGTGTCACCGCGAACCTTCGGCATGGCAGTCAACATTTCGCTACATAATTACTTGTTAGTGAATTAATTCCTATCTGTCAGTATCTATGCCGGTGTCATTTTTAGACCATTACAAAATTATGTCATCACCATAGCAACTGCAGGCACAGTTAAAAGGCAACAGAGTTAGGATACGCGGGGAAGTGCCTAGTTAGGCAGGGAGATAATAACGGAAAATCCGGGGCGGAATGTTTCATGTCTGCCTTCCTAATTTCCTTTATTTGGAATGCACGTTTGGCCAATGATCATTAAACAATAATTTCAAGTTCCCAGTTGCAATGCAGGGTGGCAACTCTTTCTCCTAATTAAAACCACAGTCTGCAACAGCATCCCTCTGAAGGAAGGAGCTCACTTCCCTGTCAAGTCAATTAATTGGGTGGTTAAAAGTGACATGCCCAGAGCCGCCAGCCCGGGAGCCCCTATGCAAATGGGCACGCGGAAGCTGCCGGGTGCCGGGTCTTAGCCACGGCGGGCTCCTGGGGGGTCCGCGTGCGGGTGCCCCCGTTGCCTTCCGCAGCGCCGTGTGGTCTGGCCGTCACCCCCTCCCTCGGCCACGCCGGCTCCCGCGTCCTTCGGCTCAGGGCTGCGGTTCTCCCTCCCCGCGTCGGCCGGCCAGGGGCTCCGGTGCTATTCAAATCAACACCTCGGGGACTCGGAGCTTTCCACGTTAAGAACCAGTGGCAACCTTGGAGACCCTGCATGCCCCTGGAGAGATACACTTTAAGATGGAGGAGGAGAGAGGGAGGGAGGGAGAGAGGGAGAGGGAAAGAGAGAGAGAGAGAGAGACAGAAATGTAACTGCAAGCCACCAAATTGTAAAATAAAAATAATTGACCTTTAACTACAAAAGTGAAAAAATATAAAATATCCTATAGGAAACAGAGGTCATACTCATTGATTTTTTCCCCCCTCTTTTAATTAATTAAAACATTACCAGGCTAGGAAAGAAGAGCTCCGCCAAGCTGCCCACATAAATTCATCATGATCATGTAGAAAAGGAGGTCACTTTGGTTAAGTGCAAATATTTTCCTGGTAAATTGAAGAGATGCATGGCGGGCAGCTGACTCGGCGTGGCGGCGGTGACTGTGGGGGGGGTGGGGGGGGGAAGGTTATGTACAGAAAAGCCAATCTGGAAGCTAAGAAGGCGCGATGAAACTAACGTTCTCGGTTGTCTGCCGGAGTTTTACGCATCTCCGTTGGATTTCCCGAGGCGCCCGCTGACGCAGTGGGAAAGCGTGGGGATCGGGGCCACGTTGCAACGCGTGTCGTTCCGTGACGCGTGGCGAGCACGGACGGGGGATGGGGAGACTGACCCGCCGCGGTGCTGATAATTCCACCTGTGAAACAGGTAAGCGTGGGGCGAGAAAGCAGGAGCAGCGTGGTGATTGCTCCTCGGGGAAATTAGCGTGGAGGTGAGCGCCCCGCCGGCGAGCAGACGCAAAGGTGGCGTGGCGCCGGCGTGGAAACCCTTGCTCCCGCAAGGGCCGCTCGGATACGCGCAGCCTCGCCCACGAGCCGTGCAAGGTGATCGATGGGGGCGGATCGCCGCCAGCAGCCATCGAAACGCGGGAGAGGAACGCCCCGCGTCTGCCCCGCCGTGGAACAAGTGATCTCAAAGGCCTACGGGGCCCACGGGCCGACGCCCCCCGCCCCCGCCCCCATCCGCCACGCTGCCCGAGGCCCCTACGCCGGGGCCCAACACTGCCGGGGCGGGGGGAGGGAATGTAACAGGGGCTTGCCACCTGTAACGTTTCCCAGGAAACGTGTCTTCACCGGGAGAGAATGACTTCCCGGAGCCCATCTCCTCCCACAGGGAGAGAGCAAGAGATTTCGCCCGGGTCCTCCTTAACAAGGGTAGCCCAGCCTGCTGCTGGGGAGGGCCAAATCCCAACAGGCCCCGATGGAGGCCTTCCGCGGAAGGCCGAGGGCGACGCTCCCCCTCCAGACAGGGCCACTGACGGCTGCTGAGGCAAAGCAGCAGAGGAGGACACCGGTGGATCCCGCCTGCTTTCCAGACTCCCCGAGCCGCCTGCTGGGCGTGGACCTTCCGCCTCTAGCAGGCGGCCGAGAGTCGAAGCCGGAAGCAGTTGTGTCTGAAACTCGGCGTTGCCAAAATGTCATGCAGGACGGAGAATCCCAAAGGCAGGTCTCTATTGTTTCTGAATCACAAAAGGGCCACTGGGCAGACAGGAAGCGTGGAAACCCACTCCCTGGCGAAGGGGCAGGTTTGGGCAGATAAAGAATGCGCTATCGCGATAGAAATTGTATACAAATTTGATACAAGGGACCAATGAGATCATTTCTGACTAATGATTCTAGTCAATCTAATTAATGTATTCTGCTACATTACATTTTAAGAAGTGACCATTGTGTAATACACTTTGAAATAGGCACAAGCTAATGGGATAAGATACAAAAATTATTATGCTGACAGTAAATCATATTACATCCCTAATAAGCATTAACTAGATAACTAGGTCAAAGCAGTATTATCTTAATTGATTTTTCAAAAGAAACCTGACAGAAAAATGTCAATGCTCGAATATTTCTTCATGCATCATTAAAACAAGATTGGCTTTTAACAAAAGAAGAGCCCTTCACAGAATTGATTCTTGCTTCGGGCTGCCTGCAAGTAAGTGTATTACATAAAAATCTATACAGGATATTAAAACAACACCGCTCTGCAAGACAGTTACAATTAAAAGCTGACACCCCCCAGTGTCAGCCGCAGCGGCTTGCAGCGGACGATCGGGGATCTGCCCGGGCGCCCCGGTGATCCCCGAGCCGGCGAGAGGCAGGGGCAGGGGCGGCGGCGGCGGCTCCGCGTAGCCCGGGAGGGAGGCGGCGCCGCTCCGCGTCCGCACGGCTCGGGGAACGGCCCCGCGGGCGCTGCCTGGGGTCTTTATTGGAGTCGTCAGCCCGTGGGTTCCTCGGGGGGCTGTGGATGGCGCCGGACATGCAGAGGAAGCATGCTCTGCCCCCGCGGCGGGCGACAGAGGTGCCGGGTCCCCGGGACGGAGGGAAGGCCGCCCCTCCTCGGGGACTGCGGTGTCGACGCCCAGGGAGAAGCTTCCAGAGAGGCGAGCGAGCTAGACACCGGCGAGGAGACTCCCTGAAGGGCAGGTCGCTGGGCTGCGCTTCCCCAGGCGAACCCGGGCCCCCCCCGCCGGGCGGGCGCTGGCTTTCCCGTGAACCCCACGCGGAGCTGGGCGTGGGCCTCAGGCCCTGGCCTGGCTCCCTGGGGCGATGGGCCGGCGGGAGTGTGCTTCCGGAACAGTCCGTGCGTGGTCGGATGTGCGGGGCCATACCGGCGCACGGGAGGTGGGGTCAGGGGTACGCCCTCCTCCCTGGAGGACAAGTGTGCAGGCACGCGCCTCTGACACGCCAGTGTGACCCCCGCATTCAGAGAGGCCCCCTGCCTCAGGCTGCCCAGGCGACCTTGAGCGGTGCTGTGCTCTCCACGGCCTGGCGGTGCCAAGGCCAGCGTGACAGGCCACACAGAGCCTGGGGCGCGCGGGCGGGGGGGGGGGGGAAGCACGCAGTGGGCTCCCTGCCCCCCCTACCACGGCGTCAGCAGGCCACCCGTATTTCCACCAGAAGCAGTGTGTCGGTGGGTGGGCATCGTCCCGACTCTGGAAGGTTGGCGAGCTGGGGAGCGCACCGGCCGGCCTGCCCTCGCCCGGGGTGGGACGGTCTGTGGAAAGGCTGCAGCACGCATCCGCACACGAAGCCCACGAGCTGCCCATCCGCCCGCCAGCGGGGAGGCACCCACGGGGGCGCGGGCCGCGCCAGAGGGCAGGCCGGGCGAGCTCGGGGGCTGACCGGGGTGGGCCGGCCACCTTCTCTCCCCGCTCTGCGAGTTGCTTTCCACGTCGTCCACCGGCGGCTCCCACTGCAGGTGCTCTGCTATCCTGCCGGCTGTCATCCTGTGTGCAAAGCTCCATGGAAACGCCCGCGTTGCCCGCGAGGAGACGGAAGCGTGTGCCGCAGAGCAGCTGTGCATTTCCCCGTCGGAACTCAGATCTTGGGTGGCCAAGACCACTCGTGCCCAGAGCTTAGCTCTGAGAGGCTGGCCTGGCCCATCGAAGGGCCTTACAAGCAAAGGAGCCCGGGGGGAGGACTCCCTCTGCCCGTTCCTTCTACCTAGGATGCTAGCTGTATTCTCCCCAGCCCTTCTGGTTCCAGCTCTGCCCTTCCGGAAGCCCACAGACCTGAGGGACACCTGCTCTGATTGGAAGGCTGGTCCTGGTCCTGGACCTGGTCCTGGCCTCGGAACACTTGAGCTCGGAGGTGACCTTGTGGAGCTCCTTTGCCTTCCTACAGGCCTGTGCTTCCATTTTTAAGAAAACCCACCGGTGATTTCGCCCTCAGGACGGTGGGGAATCAGGTATTATGTAGAGAGAGCATTTCCCAAATGCAAGTGTCACAACTCGGTTCCTCTTTGATGCTTCACCACGTGGCTCAGACGCCTCCCCGGGTCTCAGGTTCAGCCCTCTGGCCCCAGGGCCCCAGTCTCTGCATCCCGCCCTCCAGTGCCCTCCAAACCTGGACTCCGTGCGTGATCCACCCCACGGAGGGCCCCGTTGTCCTGTGCCGGACGCCCATCGCCCCCTCAGCCGCGGTGCCTCTCCCATGGGGGCTCTCCCGCCCAGTCAGGCGAGGTGACTTCATGACTCTTCATCCCTGACGTAGATTCAATATTTACCACACGCCCTCCTTCTCTCAACTGGACGACCGGAGCCTGACAGGCACAGAAGTCCAGCCATCATGACCCTAACCCCCATAGCCAGAAGCAATCTCACTGGAGCTACGATGTGGAGCTGCATTTCAAAAGAGGTTCTAGGCTTCTTGAATGAAGCTATTTACTAAAACCAAGGAAACGTGTTGCCAGTAAAAATCCATCAAAGGCAGTCAATTTTACTCATGGCGAAGCTTTCGTTTAATTTATTTTCAAGTTGACACAAAGATCATTGCAAGTCATTTACCCTTCCATCAGAATGTCTTTCTTAAATAGGGTTCTAGGTCTTTAGCTACTTCCAATAAAAAATTGATTTTACTCAATCACCTCTTAGAGGAACTTGAAAGTATTTTTAAAAAAATATTCTGGACAGGCTGCTAAGCAGGAAAGGCTAATTCAGGGACGGTCTGCCGTCTGGTGTCCTTTCTTGAAAATGGATACATATTCTACCATGCACACTACAGACATCTATTTTGTTTTCACAGAAGGTACAATTATGGGCTTTTTAAAATCATCTCAGTTTCAGTCATTTACACACAACTTTTCTGTAGATTGTCATTTTAATCTTGGCTTTGTGAAGCTCCTTTCCACACCAGAGATTCAGAGATCACTTGCCTCTAAATGGGTCCCCTGCTCCTACAGAGAGTCTGACTTGCCATAGCATCTCATGTGATTCCAAACATACTCCAATACCAAATGTTGACATGCACCTGTCTCGAAAATTTACATATTTATCAGAATATAGGTAGATTTTACTAACTTAACAATATCCCTCAGATATCAGTAAAATGATAAAGTATACCTGAGTTCACCTTACATTCTTGCAGAAAAATCTTCAGTTTCATCTTCGTTTCCATGGGTAGTTTCTATTTTTTGCACGATCGTTTCACTAACATGTTAGCTGTAGGAGGAAGTTTCACTGTGACACTTCCACACGAGTGTGCAATGTCCCCCATCTGTCTCACCCCTCCATCACTCCACCCACTCCTTCCTAGAAAGATTTCAACATCACATGAAATGGGGAAAACTGAAACCGTTTCTCCCAAAGGCAGGAGCAAGAAAAATTATCCACTCTCCCTAATCTTATTAAATAGAGTACTAGACTTCCAGCCAAAGTAATAAGGCAAGAAAAAGAAATTCAAATAGGGAAAGAAGAAGTCAAATTATCTTTATTTGTGGGTAACATTTATTGTGTTTAACAGACCCTATGAGAGTCCACCAAAAAGAAAAGGAAAAACAAAAACCTACATCTGATAAATACTTGAACAATGTAGCAAGGTAAAGAACAACTAATGTACAAAAACAACTGCAGTTCTATATACCACCACTGTGCTGAAGTTAGGAATAAGGTCTCACAGGTGGCAGACATTCTGGGGAAGGCAGGGTATCACTAGACATCATTCAGACATCTATACCAGAGGGTTTGAGGAAGAGCAAATCTGGCTTTCTTTTTCTTTCCTTCTTCCTCTCCTTGCTTCCTTTCTCTTCTTTTCTTTCTCTCTTCTTTCCTTCCTCCCTCCCTCCCTTCCTCCCTCCCTCCCTCCCTCCCTCCCTCCCTCCCTCCCTCCCTCCCCCCCTCCCTCCCTCCCTTCCTTCCTTCCTTCCTCTTTCTTCTCTTTTGCCAGTACTGGGGCTTGAACTCAGGCAAGGCCTTGTGGTCACTCAATTTACTCAGTTGTCATTTTGCCACCGAGCCATGCCTTCTACCCAGCTTTTTGCTGATTACTTTGGAGATGGAGTCTTGTACATTTTTCTGCCCAAGAAGACTGTGAGCCATGACCCCCCCACCCAACCCCAGACTCCTGAATAACTAAGATTACAGGCCAGGCGTGAGCCACCGGAGCTTACTTAAAAGTTTTTAAGGACAAACTATAAGATTAATAAGCTGTACTAGAAGACTAGAATCTAAAACAAAAGCAATAGAAATAAATGGAAACCCAACAAGTAAAAATGAAATGTCAGAAGGTACATCTACAGTTTACACGACTATTAGCCAGTTAAGTAAGGGATAGACGATAGCTAAGAATTGAAGACATGTCAGCAGAGGCATCTAAGCAAAATGGAACTAGGGCATAGATAAGTGAGGATACAGGGCTGGAAGACACAGGAGAAATCACTCACAGATGATGGGTGTGAACAGATATTGATAGACTGAACAATAGAATGGAAAAAGACCAGAAGCAGAAATAGAAATATCTAATGGGAATTTTTTTTTCAAAGCTTGGGTAATGGGTACTGGAGTCAAGGGAATCCATCCATCTTCAATTTGAAAAGCAGACAAACCCAGAGAAATATATTTTTTGAAGTCCACATCTACAAAAAGAGTGACTCGGTAAAACAGGAGAAATCCCAAGTGGCCACATGCTTGTGGTTTCACTCCAGGAGTGCAAGATGATTTCGCTTAGGAAAATCAGCCAGTGAAATACAGCACATGGACAGAAGCCATGACAACCATCGCAGTGTCACCGGGTCGTCTCAATGGACGCAGACAAACACTGGGCAAAATTCAGCATCCCTCCCTGATAAAAGCCGTAAAGAAACTATCTACAGAAGAATCACACATGAACGTAATAAGTACTATGTAGAAGAAACCTATGGCCAACGGTATAATGAACAGGGAAATATAGGGCTGGAATTGTTAGCTGGGCTATAAATCAAAAGAAAGAAATAAAAAGGAAACAAACAGGAAAGGAAGGAAAATTATTCCTATTTTCAGACATGCAAGAAAAGACCCCAAAGACTGTACCAGAAAACTCTTAGATCTAATAAATGTTTTCATCAAAGTAACATCATGTAAATTATCATACAAAACTCAATCGCTTTCCTATGTACCATTAACAAGCATGCTGAGAAAGAAATCTGGTATATAATCTCATTCATTATAGCCTTGCAAACTCTCCTCGTAATAAACCTAACCATAGAGTTAAGAGACATCAATGAAAACCAGAAAATGCTAAAGATAAAGAAGTGGAAGCAGAGATTACTTCATGGAAAGGCCTCCAATGTTTATGGATAGAAAAATTAATATTGTAAAAAATAGCCATCTTCCAGAGTAAGCTATAGATATAATATAATCCCCATTAAAATTGTATTGCTAGTCTTCATAGAACTAGAAAAAAATTGTAGCATACTTATAGAAGCACAAAAGATCCTAAATGTCCAAATCAATAGAATGAAAAGAATTACAGTCAGTACCTGATTTTAAATGATAATACAGAATCATAGTAACAAAAACACCATCTAAACAGAAATGGAATAGAATAGACAACGAAGAAAGAAGACATATCTACAGGCATCTGATTAACTACACATCATCCAAAAACATACACTGAAGAAAAGACAGTCTTTCCAACAAATGTTAGTAGGAAAACTGATATCCGTTTGTAGAAGACTGAATCACACCTATGCAAAAAGCAATTCAGAATAGATCAAAGACCTTAATGTACATAGGAAACTCTGAAACTAACAGAGAAAAATACTTCTAGCTATGGGCAGAGGCAATGATTTTTGAAACAGGGCTCTGATAGCTCAGGAAATAAGAGCAAGACTTGGCAAATGGAATTGCATCAAATTAAAAGGCTTCTGCACAGCAAAGGAGAGAATTGCCAGACTAAAGACATACCCTACAGAATGGGAGAAAATCTTTGCCAGCTATTCATGCGGAAGGGTTAGTATCTAGAATGGATATAGAATAGATATAGTAACAGCTCTAGTGGGTGTTGGACTTGTGGGAAACATGCCTTTCTTGTCTGGTTTTGGTGCGTTTCACACTGTGTGTATTTATTGACTCTCATTTCTGACAGCCACGCTTTCGGCACGGTGTAGGCCTGCGCTTCTAGTCTCCCTTCTTTCCCTCCACATCACGGACAACTCGGGCTTTTCCTCAACCCGAGACACTGGCGTTCTGCACCTGAGGCTTCCTCCTTCCTGCTGTCAACACCAGTTTAACGCTGCTCTTCATTCCCTTCTAGTCTTCAGTTTAGGTGCACTCGGGTGTGAATCGCATTTTTCCTCCTGGAGGTATCCTTTTGTGTGGTTGTAACTGTTTGTACCCCAGGAAATGGCAAAAGACTTTTTCTACAACACCCTTCTGCTCTCTAGGACGAGTGATACTGGGCGAGGCAGTAGCTTCAGCACGGGGACCAAGGGAGCTGGGGACCTGGGGCACTTATCCTGTATTTGGGGGAGTCACGGACACGGGGAGTCCGCCCTCCATCTCCCCTACGTCCTCCCAGTCGGCTCCGACAGGTGCCGTGAGGGGCGGCCAGGGGATTTCCAGCCAGCCAGCGGTGCTTTGGGTCCCAGGGCCAGGCTGGGTCGAGCGGGCTGGCGAGAGCAGAGAGCACGTCGGTGTGGGGTTCACTGAGGAGGGTGAGCACCAGAGGAAGCGTCCGGCAGGGGGACGAGGAAGGCCGCGGCTTCCCTGCCCGCTCCGGGTGCCCGCCCGCAGTGGCCGTCCTGCGCGTGCTCATCGAGAGCCGTCCATCACTGCCCCTCGGGGGCGGCCTCCAGGAAGGCTCGTGACCTCGGTGCGGTAGAGGGAAGACTGCGGCGCTGACCCGGCCGGCCGGCTTCACCCTCCTGCTTTCCCCTCTCCAGACCTCTGGTCTCGCCGAGCCGTTTCCGGGGCCCCGCGTCCCTCCTGAGCCACCTCGGGCTGCACGTGCCCCTGACGCGGACCATCGTACGACTGTTCTAATTCAGAACGAGACGAATTTGCCTCGTGACTGCCTCTGTCAAATGCACAATCGATCTTGGGGTCCTGACTCTTGTGTGGGGCTGGGGGAGGCGGGGAAGCAGCAACCTCACGCGCGCCAAGTGCACACTCAACACTGACGGCCTAATCTCACTCAGCGATGACGCGTCCTCCTGCCCACGGCAGGCCCTGCGGGCCGGCTCCACGCGGCGCCTTCGTTGTTAGGTAAGCAGGTGCCTCCCGGAGACGGCCAGGCCATGCGTCCTTCAATCTCCGGTTTTGAACTTCACGACTCGTCACTGACTGGGGTCCCCCCAGGGAGGGTTGGCCTTGCCACCACCGGTCCGGGAGGGAGGCCGTGGATGAGACCCGACCTCTCCGTGGCCCCCGGGGAAGATCTCAGCCGCGCCGGTGAAGCTGACTGCTCAGCACAACGCTGGCTCAGCAGCAATGCTCAGACCTGCGGGGCACGAGGGGGCACGGGGGGCACGGGGGGCACGGGGGGCACGGGGGGCACGGGGGGCACGAGGGGGCACGGGGGGCACGGGGGGCACGAGGGGGCATGAGGGGGCACGAGGGGCACGGGGGGCACGGGGGGACACGGGGGGCACGGGGGGCACAAGGGGGCACGGGGGGCACGGGGGGCACGGGGGGGCACGGGGGGCACGGGGGGGCACAAGGGGGCACAAGGGGCACAAGGGCCGTGTGCGACCCTGCCCGGCCGGGCCTCGTGGGGCAGGTGGTGGCGTGGGCTCCGCCCTGTTGATTTGCTCGCGTCCCAGGACCCCATTTGAAGGCACCAGCTTGTGTGTTATCTGCGGGTGACAGGAGTGAAAGCACTCTCCGAAAAGCTGCACTTCCGCACACACCAGGACAGGGCATTTGGACGTGTAAACGCCATGTGGACACCAGTAACACAAACACCTAGAACTGAGACCGGAAGAGGGGCCGCCTGCTTGGCAAATAAGCCCTGTTTAGACTCAGATCCCAGCTGGGAGGCGGGGGGACGGGGGCGGGGGGTGGGGGGCAGGCCAGAGCCTCCCCGTGGATTCTGATCCGCCCAGAGCCGGGAACCGGTGCTGCCTTGCTGACCGCGGCCCTGGCAGACAGGAAAGGTGTCTTCAAAGGTAGGACGAGCCTTTCCGTCCTGAAGCAAAACCCAGGGACCCCAAGCTCTTGCCTGGGGCGAATGGCCGCATTCAAGCAGGCTTCCTGTGCACCTGACCCACAAGAACTGCTCACTGTGCCCCGGCCAGGGGTCTCTGCACTCTGCCGCGGTGGGAGTGTGTTCTGCACAGCACGTCAAGACAGAGTTCACACTCCCACGAGCTGGACACCTACTAGCGCTAGTCAGAGAAGTCGTGCCTCACACCGTCATGGAAGAACCAGGCTCAGACACAGCGAACGTGGCTGTGAGCTTCCACAAAAGTGAGCGGCAAGCCCAGACCTCTCCCTTCTCCTCAGAGCGCGAGGGTCCGTGGGCAAGAGCTGAGCCAGGGTGCTGGGATCCACGGGCAAAATCGTAGCCAGGCCTTGCCTTCCTCCGGGGGAGCGCCTGCCCCCGGGCCCCCCAGAGGCAGGGGAGATGGGGGCGGCGGCGGGCGGTGCTGAGGCCCTCCTTCCGGGTGTGGGAGGGAGCGGAGCGGAGGCCTGGTGGGGCCAACTGCTTCCATCAAGGTGTCCTGACCTCAGCTCTCCCTGAGCCCCGGAACGAGGAACCTGGCCGGCCGCGTCTGCGCTACGCACACAGCTCCCTGAGCCATCGCCAGGAAAGCCACCTGAGAGAAGGTCTCGTGTTGCAATCAGAACCCATCCCTCCGGCCGAGAGTCAGGGAGACCCCACACTTGACCGGTAGGTTCCAGTGGCAAAGACGGTGGCAGAAACGTTAGCATTATCTGACAGGGGGTTCCAAAGCCATCGTCCTACGTTCCTTCCACACGCAATTCCACTTTTGAAACCAACAGGAGCATGTGGAATTTTTAACAAGGAGAAACATTTGAATGGAAAAATACAGGAAAGGAGATTTAAAAAAATACCCCGGATAAGCTGAATGTCAGAACGCAGGGGATGGAAGAACGGAGTCATGCACGGGAAGACAGAAGAACAGCAAGCACTCGGTCCGCGTAGCCGAGGGCGGAAACTAAAACCCCTCGGACATGTGGAACAGTCTGCTTTCATGAAGCACCGGAGGAGAGGAAAGAGGGCAGGTGAGGAAGAAGCAGGAGGAGTCACGGCTGAAGCCCTGCGGCTGCCGGAGGCCGAGGAAGCCCCGGGCGAGCGGGCCTGAGGTCTGCGATGGAAGGGGAGGAAGCCGCTCCCGGCTGTCGGGGAGGAAGCCCGGCCCACAGGCATTGACGACGCTTGACTAAACGTTGGCGCAGTGATAGAGGAATGGCACTGCTGCGCAAGGAAAACTCAAAGGCAGAGGGGGTTTGTTCCTGAGAACCATGGAGGGGGGGGGGGGAAGGGGTTGAGGAGGAGAGCTCTGTCACTGGCAGGTGAGAGCCCCCCCCCCCACCCCGGGAAGGAGGGCCGGGCGCCACCACGTCACCAGCCGTGTGGACACGGGGCAGAGAGCAGCGCCAATCTCCCGCAAAGCTGTGACTCTTAACCCGGAGAAAATAACCAAGAAAGGATCTTGGAGCACACACGAGGAAAACAGAGTAAAGAAAAAGCGAACAGACACGTGGATAGTACAATCCATTATCTCTCTCTTCAAGTTTCTAAGTTACGTTTGAGGGGTCTGGAAACATACTATCTAGTATGATTTTAACTGTCTATAGAGGAAATTTAAAATAACTATGTTATGAATGAAGAAAGAGAAGTAACACAAAGGAGAGGTTTCTGTGCTGCATTCCAACAGATAAGAGGGTAACATCATTCAACTGACAAGTTGTTGTTGTGTGTTGGTTTGTGGTCTGCAATGTGCGCAATCCAACCTATCTATGAACTACTTGGTGACCATTACAGAAGAGATACACTTGAAAACACACTGCAGACAAATAAAAATAGATGTCCACACATATTCATCAATCCTCAGGAAGTCCGGGGGGAAAATAGGGAAAATTATGAGTACAAACATCAGCAAACCATGTGAAATAGCTGATTTCAATGCTATTATATAGGTGATTACATTAGATGTAAATGATCTTAATACAGTACTTAAAAGACAGAGACGAGCAGAGTGGATTACAAACAAACAAAACACAAACGTGGGTTGGTTTTATATGGTCTATGAGGAAATCTCATTATAATAACATTGGATTAAAACATGCAAAACCGTACACTGTGCAAACAATAATTGAAAGCAAGTAAATGTGACTGGCCATTTTAATATCAGATGAACTGGGTTCCAGAGCACTGGAAATTAACAGAGACCGGGGGGGGGGGGGTAAATATAATTACGACAGAGTAACCCACCCACCGTCTATTAGCAGACACGATTCTGACGCCAGCACGTCATGAGATCTGCAGGGCGGGCCAGCTGCAAGACCCAGGGGTGAGCGCCGGTCCAGAGACTGGCCCGCCGGAGCCCTGAACGAGCCCACCTTTCCATCCGAGTCCAGCGACAGCGATTCTTCCCCGCCCCACGTCTTACCGGAGCGCTGCTGAGGTGCGGTTTCCAGCCAGCATTCTCTTTGTGGTAGTTCCATTGTCGGAGAGAATCAAGCCCTTTTCCCTAGCTCCATTTCCGACTCCTCGCCTTCCCAGAACGCCCCTTAACTCCCGCTGTTCGCTCACCTTCGCGAGGGCCACTTGGGCCCCAAGTTTATGCATTTCTTGTTGTGTCTATAAATTACAAACGTGTCCGCTTACGCAGGGGCCGAAAGGAAATGGAATTCTGTGCGCATCCCACGAGAACACGCACATTGCACTGCAGGGAGCGCGAGTACACGCCGTTCCTCCCCATGGATCCACGACACCGCACCTCCGACCCCCAAGGACGGAACCGCCAGACCCCACCCCCGCCGAGGGGGAGGGGCTGCTCTACGAGAACGAACCGGCGTCGGGCCCCTCCTCCGGGCGGGGCGTGTCACGGCAGGCTACGACGTGATCTTCCCTCCGAGATTTGACACGCCGTGACCATGCCGTGCTACATTCGGACGGGATTGAAATGAGGCTGTCGGGGGGACTGGCACACCGTGTCCGCAGCAACGCTGCTGGGATGGGGAGGAAGGCGTCCCTGGGGGAGCTTCGGCCCCCGAGGCGGGCAAGGCCGGGGGAGCGGAGCCACACTGCACCCCGCCTGAGGCCCAGGCCAGCAGGGCCAGTCCTCCACGGGCGACACTCACGAGCCTGGGGGTTCTCCCAGCCGTGCGCCCACAAGCACGGAAAGCTGGCTGACAGGCGCCTCGAGTCAGCCAAGCAGCTACCGGTGATGAAAATGAAGCCTCTCGCCGAGTAGAGTACGTACGTACAGTGGAGTATTATTTAGTCAGAAAAAAAGATACTGCGGCGGTTTGCTGCCTTGCAGGTTGGAACCTGAAGGAGGCGTGGAACAGCATTGTGCTGACTGAAATGCCGCTGGGTGGACTCGGGGTGCCCCAGCCGTTCAGGGCTGCTAAACTCGAAGGCGGAAAGCAGAGCCGCGGTGCTGCGGGGTGGGCGAGGAGCGTGGAGAGGGGGCGCCCACGGGCACCGGGCTCGGCGGTGGAGGGGGGCGCGTGCCCGTGGCACTCGGTGCCCGGCACTGTGGCTTCACGGCGGCCGAGGCGAGAAGTGTGACGTTCAGGATGCGTCGTCGCAGTTACACATAGATTATCATAATAAGCGTAAAAGAGTCTTTTCTTTTTTCTTTTTCCAAAAAGAGTTGAGAGGTGGGGGTGTTGGAAGTAGCGAAGGAACAGCTTGTGTCTTCAAACGGACCAGTAGGATCCTCCCCACGGGGTACCTGTAGAGTAAAACTTGCTGGAGGTCCACGCAGGTGCTTGCGGGCCGTTTGCGAATCAGGGTTAACGTAATAGAAACGCCCCTGCTTCCCTGTGCTTAAGAAGGACGGGTGAACTCCCGGCGCGTGTGCACGGATGTGGACACACCCACGCCCTTCCGGGTAAAGCGCGCACTCCGACACCGTTCTCCGCACGCCGCCCCGCCGAGGGGCCCGCGGCGCGGGCGCGGCCTGAGGTGGCCCGTGACCTGGCAGTTTTCCAGGTGAACATGCCACAGCACCGGGGGGGCCCCCGGGCTGGGCATCGATGGAGACTGACGGAAGCAGGAGCGAAGTGGAAGTGAAGTGCCTACTCAGCGCACGCCTGGGCTTCGGACCGCGGCACGCGCGTCCGCAGCCTCGGGGTCGCCTCCCGGGGCCGGCCGGCGGGGAGACGTCGCCACGTTTTCCCATCCGTCGCTCAGCGTCGGGCCAGGCAGCCCCGACGGGAGCCGCCAGCCCCTCTCTAATGTACTGGAAAGCCTTCCGCGCGCCCCGCTTGGCTTCACGGTTTGGGACTTCCCTGGCCGGGGCTCTGGCCCCACTGAACGATCTGGGCTTCTCTGGGCAGTGCCCTGTGGGCTGGCCCAGGTCAGGTTATGTTGTGTTTCCTGAGCAGATGCTTCAATGCTGGTTTTGTGTGCAGCTGTCGGGGAACAAGAGCCCTAAGCAAACGGGGGGCCCCCGGGAGCCTCCATTCATCAACGGTCATGACAGGCCCTGGCAAGCGCAGCCAGACAGTCAACAGCTCCTCACCACCTCGCTTATTATTCTTAAGTGTCTCTTCCATTGCCTTCCTCCCCCAAAGAGCGCTCCTCCCTGGGGGAGTGACGGAGCCACTCGGGCTGTGACGGAGCCACTCACTCGGGCTCTTCCACGTATCCCCGGGTACCTGGAAGGAGCCGGGTCACAGAACGCACGTGTCTTGGCAAATAGCACCCACTGCACGAGACAGGGGATTTACGGTCACTCGGGACATAGGCATCCAATCCGTGTAGACTTGGAAACACTCGAGACTCCAGTGCAAAAGAAAACGGAAGTCTAAAGCTGGGCACCGGTGGCTCACGCCTGTCATCCTAGCCACGCGGGAGGCTGAGATCTGAGGATTGAGGTTCAAAGCCAGCCCAGGCAGGAGAGTCCAAGAGACTCTTCTCTCCAATGAACCACCAGAAAACTGCACGGGCGGCGTGGCCCAAGGTGGTAGAGCCCTAAGCCCCGAGGGAAAAAGCTCGGGGACAGTGCCCAGGCCCTGAGTTCAAGGCCCACGATGAACACAAAAGAAAACGGAAGTCTAAACCTGAATATGGAACGGGCTGTTAGTGCTGACGGCGGAAAGGATCGCTGGGGAAAGGTCTCTGTGTGTGAGGGAGCGTATGCAAACACGGCTTTGGAAGGGCTGGGGCGCTTCGCAGCCTGGTTCTGCTGGGGGGGGGGGGGGGGCTCTCATTCACTGAGCCCTAAACGTTAACATGCCTCCCAAAGCCACCTCAATTCACTTGTATTACAGATACCTCAAGGACGGCGAACGGAAAGTTAATGTCAGATGTGCCAAATAGGAGACCACACGGAAAGGCTCATCACGAAACGCCGGGCTTGAGGAAGACGGTGAGCGCCTTCTGGAGGATTCTACGCACGGCTTTATCCATGACGAGCGAGCAGGACGGAGCTTGGAGCGGAATCGCGGGTAGGTGAGAATCGCGGGGCGTCGCCTCCCACTCGGCGTGGCTGCGGCCCAGGGGACCCTGACCGCAGACGGCGCCCCGCGGAGAGAGAACACGGCGCCGGCCCCGCCCACCCCGGTGAGGACCCACGGCACCACGGGAGCCCCGGAGCCCCTCGCCCCGGGCAGAGCGCCCGCCCACCAGCCCGCCCTCCGAGCCCCCGTCGCCACAGTGCCCCGGCGACAGTTCCAGGAGCACCTGCTCATCTGCCCACCCCTTTCGTGCGCCTTGGGGTAGAACCTGAATATGGGGGGGGGGGAGGGGAGAGGGGAAATCTCATTTTAATTAAAACCAATGGCTTACAGGCTAGGATCGTTTAATGTAATTAATGGAGTGTGAATGTATAAGAAGTCTTCAATCTCGGCCTAATTGCGTGGGTTACAGTCTGCCATTCCAGCTGCGTGTCGGTAATGCAGAGCCGCCGAATGGACTCCGCGCCGGGGCTGCATGAAGATGACCCCTAGACACGTACGCCAAGCGGGTGGGGACCCAGTGTGCACCAGCCCGGGAAGCTGGGGACTTGGGAGAGTCGAAGCCGAAGAGGAAGGAAGTCCGCAGCTCTGGGACCGGCCAGCACTTAGAGAGCTTTGGACCTTAGGTCCCAAGGTCATTTCCAACAGCCAGGCCCCCCCGCCCCCTCTTCAGGGACTCGCCCCCGTGGGCTCCAGCGCGGCGGAGTGGACGGGGATGCCGTCTGACTTCCCCACGTGGGGGCCCGGGGCCCGCGACACGGGGTGTCCAGCCCCGTTCTGCACGGCGCCCCGGGCTGGCCCGGTCAGCTCTGACACGGGTACCCCCAACGCCCAAACGGCTCCTTCAGTGGTGCTGCGTCGCAGGAGCCCCCGGCCCCAGCCCAGAGCCCCCTCCTGCCCCTGGAGAAGCTTCGTGTCAAGGATGGCTCCCCTTACACGCGGAGCCAATGTGCGGAGCGTGAACTGTCGGGGATGTGACCCGGGACCCTCCTTCCACAGACACCCCAACCACCTCGCTTCCTCCCCAGCCCCCCTACCCACGGCTGCTCTGCCCAGAGCAGCTTCCTCCACCCTGTGAAATGCTCCGTCCGACACGCAAGGGGCCGCGAGCCGTGCAGGAGAGGAAAAGTGCCGCCGCGCTCCCTCTCTGTCCCGGAGGAGGCTGGCTGGCTCCGCGCTCCTCAGCGAGGCCCCCGCTCGCGGGCGGCCCTCGCCCTCCACGGCAGCTCCCACCGGCCCACGGACGGACAGTGCTCTGCGCACGGGGCCGGGCCCCAGCTTCTCCGCCACGGGCTCTTGGGTGGGGGTGCTGGGCTCCGCCGGGCACCGAGTGGTGTTGGTGGATTGAGCCTGTGACCCCGCTTCCTGCCCTCCCCGCCGGTTTCCCCCCAGCTCGACACCGCGCCGCTGTGACCACCGGCTAAGAAGGCCGCCCCGGTGAGTCCATTCTCTGCAGCCCCCCGAGGCGTCCTTCCGGGCAGGGGTCGTCCTTCCGCGCAGGGGTCGTCCTTCCGCGCAGGGGTCGTCCTTCCGCGCAGGGGTCGTCCTGTGGCTCTATTTGATGGAACTGTAAACGGCGAGCTCCGGCGGCCCTGGTGGCCCTGGTTCCCCGCCTTGCCGTGGTGACGAGGCGGGCCTGGGGACGGGGCTTCGTTTTGTGTGGACAGACGCCCGCCGCATCCCTTCCTCCCCCTCCCCCGGCCTCCTCCCTGCAGCTCCCCCCCCCCCCAGGTCTTGAATCTGATGCTTCAGGACATGCCGAGAGCTGAATCCTTTCCCGGAGCCGTGAGCACACCCGCGTCCCAGCCGCCGGCTTTCCTCTGGATTCAGGGAGGGTCACAGCATCGCGGCCGCTGCTTTTCCACGGCGGCTCCGACGGCCTTGGCCGTGGCTGAGGCGCTGGGTTGGCGGCAGCTCTTTCGGTGACTCGCAGGCTGGTTGCGTGGCTCTGGGTGGGTGGCCAAGCCACGCACTGGGGACCTCTGGTTTGCGCTCCCGACAACGCAGTGACCAGGAGTTGGTGGGAGGCACAGCACAGACGGTTCCCCACCACGGGCCGCCCCCCCGCGCCCCGGGCCGCGGCTGGCATCGACTCCGCCTCGCCGTCTTCTGTCCGGGCCGGCCGCGGCCCTCCGCCCGGGCTCAGGCTCCGCGGGGCTCCAGCTCCTGTGCCAGCCCAGGTACCGCGCGTCGTCCCCGGTCGGCAGAAGGCCGGGCTCGGCCGAGCTCCTCCCGTCACGCCGGGCTGCGAGAGGGGCCCCGTGCCGCCGCCGTGGGGGCCCGAGAGGCCCGGCGGCGGGCGCCAGCTCGCGGCTCGCCCTGGCCCTCCGGCGTCGGCCCGCGGGGGGCCCAGAGCGTTCTGTTTGAGAGTCTTAATGCATATTTACACATATATTTAAAATATTAATATTTAAAATGTAATTAAAAGATTTAAACCCAATTTAATACCAAGGAGAGACAAACAACGGCGCCTGTCCCGCTGGGCCGGCTCCCGGGAGGGGTGAGCGGGTGTCATTCATTAAGGAGGGGTGCAGTCACCCAGCACCCGCGGCCCTCCGGGAAGCCCACGGCCGGTGATGGGCGCAGGGCCGAGCGGAGTCTGGCGTAAGCCTGGCCCCTGGCATCCCTGCCTCCAGAGAGGAGGAAGTGGGGAGCCCGGGGCCAGCAGGACCTGAAGTGTTTGGCTGGGTGAGCGGCCGGGGGGCGGGGTGGGGGTGGGGGTGGGGGGAGGGAGGGCAGGTCCGGTTGGATAAGGAGCCCTGCCTCTCCGCCTTTCTTCAGTTCAGGGCTGTGCCCTGGGGTTGGGGGTCTCCCTGCCCCCCAGCTGAGACCAGAAGCAGTGCGTCTGGACTCGGCCAGGTGTCCAGGGGAGCAGAGTGCGCCTTGGTGAAGACCCCCGGTGTCCCCGGCTTTCTCGGCGCCTGGCACACCCGGGAGGGGAGGGACAGGAGGGTTTGCTTGGCCGGAGGAGGGCAGGCCAGGCCCAGCTCTGTGACCCGTTCTCCACTCCGTCCACCCCCAGCCCTGAGCAAGACGGGACGCCACCCCACCCGGCTGGCAAGTCTCGGGCAGGAAGGAAAGGGGCGCGCCTTCGCCCAGACGTGGACGCCGAGGGCAGCGGGGCCGTCTGCCTGCCAGGACACCTTCGACTGCTCCAGAACGTTCTGGTGTCCACAGAGCAGGAGCTGGTCCAGGGTCCGCGTCCCTGGAGGCCCGGAACTTCTGCCCTGCGTGCAGCGTCCCCAGGGGTGAGCACCGAAGGCGGCTTCCCACGCCGGGGAGCAGGGCCGGGGTTCCCCTGCAGAGGCCCCCCCAGGCCAGCCCGGGGGCTCGTCTACTTCTCCCTACCCCACACGGCTGCGCCCTAACCGTCATCTAACTCACGCGTGGACACGGGAGTGGTTTCTACAATCACAAAGAACTTCAGCAGCTGATGAGACTGAACGCATGAGTGAAAGGGTAACTTAGAGTTGATAGAAAAAAGAATCCAGAAGTCACCAAGGATACAATCAAGAGGCTCAATTTTACTCATAATCGGACCCTGAAAACCCAAATTTTATTTCGATATCAACGTTCACAACCAAACAATTTTTAAAACCCCATTTTGACTGATATATAGAAAAGACAAGGTCTTCTATGTATAACAGTCTGTTTGATGTATTTCTTGGGGATAGTTTAGAAAATGGCTAGCAAAATTTAATTCTACCAACGTGCTGATAGTGTACTTCTAATATTAAAATTTAGGAAAAGAACAACAATACCTACATCAGAAACACAAAAGGACTCACAATATTGCTTTTTAGTCCATTTGCTTTCCTTTTCTGTACATTGGGTGTTGAGCTCAGAACTTTGTACTTGCTAGGCAGACACTCTACCAACTTTTCTTTCCGCTTTCGTTATTTTTAATAGTGTCTCATTAGGGCCATATTGGACCACAGTCCTCCTATTTAGGCTTCCCAAGTGGCTGGGTTGAAAGGCACACACTACTGTACCTGAGTTTTGATTTGATGGGGTAGGCCATCTGGAATTTTGCCCCAGCCAGCCTTGAACTGTGAGCCTATTGGTGCGTCTCATAAGATGTGTAACTGGTCATCCAGGATACTTGACTAATCAGAAAACATTTCGATCAGGGTATTTTTTTTTAAACCAGAAATCTCTATTCATGGAAGAATGGTTGAAGGACACAAAGGATGTCCGGTGACTGGAGCTCCAATGAAACTACTGGAATGTAGCCTAACTCGGTGCTTACCTAACCAGCAAGACCAGTGCCCAGAGGATGGGTGTGACCCAGTGTTCCTCTGACAAGACAAGACAGTGCTGGGAGAGGTTATCCCGGAAGATGAGGAAGAGGGAGACAGATGCAAGCCAAACCACGGAGCCAGCAGAGCCAGCTCATTCATACTTGGAGACCCAGTCTGACATCGGCCCTCCCCCCCGAATAGGCTCACCCAGTGGGTCCTGCTTCTTAGCTCCACCCCAGGGGCTAGCAGCAAAGACAAGATTGGCCACCTGGGGAGGACGGGGATCCCCAGAAGTGACTGTCAGGCAGAGGAGGCCCACCAGTGACTGGCACAAAGGCCTCACCCCTGCCTGGAGTCAGCCTGGAGGCCCATTCTGAGAGGGCTACTTGGAACGCTTCTGCGTTTCAGGTTCCTCCTGGTGGGCCAGCCTCTGGCCCGGGTTTTGTGAACCTGACCCTGTATTTCTGCATGCACACACTCTGTTTTGACTCTCCTTGTCGCTTTGAGCGGTAGATTGCTCTAAACACCAACTCTGGAGGAGAGGGAAAGAGCCTGCTCCCTCTCGGAATAAAACAAAAAAGGAAAAAAAGGAGGGCAGTTCAATGCTTCTCTTTTGAAATTAACTTTAAATTACTTATCGATTCCAGCAGTAAGGAATTCAGTAAACAGTGCATTGCATTTAAATAAATTATAATAATCAAGCTCCAGTATTTGAATTAAGGCTTTTTTATTGCATGATTTGACTGAATACTGTATAAACCTCATTAATTTGTGTGCCACTAATTTGTAATTTGTGATGAAACTAAGGGGGGCTGGGGGGGGACCCCAGTCCTAGGCCTGCAAATCCTTTTCATAGAAGTGCAAATCAGTACTGTAAACACGGTGGCAGGGGGCCTGAGCGCAGTACTTAAGAAAATAAACTTTTCAAATACCTTTTAGAAGCATCATTTACATGCATACCATTTATATGCTAATTACAAATCATTCTGATTTATTCACTGAAATAATTCCCTTGAGAACTTCAACTGGGCTTTTTTGTTTTTGTTTTTGTTTTTGGCCGAGGTTAAGTTACTATTCTGCTTGAAGTTACAAACTGTGCGTCCATTAACATGTTTTATAATTTCAATGGACTTTGTGCAGCTTAAACTAGTAGTTTTCTGGGCAGTTCACTTTTCCTTTTTGTCTTACTTTCTAAAGTGTCTCTTTAGAGCTCTTCCTCCCAGTCAGAACTGCCAAGGCAGATGCTAAAACCTGTGCACGCTTACGGGTGGGAGGGGGGACTCGGTGCCCCAGACCTGCCGGTGGAACTGAAACTCAGCCTTTAAGAAGTTCAGGATGGGTGTGGGCATATATGTTCATGCCCAGGCATGCCTATGTAAAGTGGTTAATAAACTCACAATCACGGTGCTAGTTTCAAGTTCTCAAACCACTTACCATCCGAAGTTACAATCCGCACTCAAGCCAGAGATGTTTGTGACATTCACTGTGCCAGAAAAATGGAGCGGAATATTTAGGTCACAACTGCACAAGCAAACAGATTTTCCGAGTATCGTCAAAAGAGTAGGAACAGAGGTCGGCCCAGCTTTCGAAGGGCAATCCTAAGTACTGTGTGTTGACCGGAGCCGGGCCCGGGACGGGGCGGGGGGGATTTCTTCAATTTATTTGTGTTACTAATTGGGTCACAAAATAAAATGACCACTGTGAACAGGCACCCTTCTTTCTCCGCAGCCCACAGAGGGCTCACTGCCAGTCTCCGGGTGTACAAGCACACGAATGCTCACAGGAGAAAGGCCCCAGTCGAGCCGGGGACCCGGGGACCGCCTTGGAATCTCAGTGTTACACAACATAATTGTTCTTATGTGAAATGTAATTAATGAATAAAACGCCTCGGATGTGTGGGCTAGGAAGGCAAATACAACCACCCTTTATTGTGCCTTCAAGGTTAGAATTATGACGGCACTTATAATTTTATTATAATTACCCGTAATGAGACTCCACGCACGTGGTCTGGCGGACAAGCGCGTGGCAATGGAAGTCTTCCCAACGCCTCATTAGGCGTCTTGGTCCTCCGCGAGGTGATTTCAGCTCTGCCTCCCGGTTTTGGTGGCAACCCAGCCCATGTAAAGGCATATGTACATATTTTAATGAAAAAAATACCACCATTAGAGATCATAAAAAGATTACAATGAATAGATATTAAGGTGTCACAGCTGTATAACCGATCATTTTTATGCACTCCCAGGCCGAATTGTTTTACGACCAATCATAATCCTATTAAATTACTGGTCATAAAAGATTGTAATTAGTGATAAAACCTTGTTGCTTAGTGAGCCCAGACAGTCATCCTTACTTTGAGTTTTATTGAAAGTAATCAAGACCAGAACCTTCAGCAATGTCAAACAGCAGTGGGAGACAGCAAGGTTGCCCTTTGACTCAGGGGCCCCCTCACATTTAACTTTCTGGGGGTCATTGCTACAGAGAGCTGACTTTTGCTCCTTGAGGGGGGGGATTTGCATTCGTTTTGCTTTGTGCTGTTTTATTTTGTTTGGACAAACACTGGGCGCTGAAGTCGGAACATTCCAAGGTGAAGAAGACATGGGAGGCGAGAGCCCCTGGCGCGTGGAGACTTGGCCCCGCTGTGCGGCCTCTAGCCTGCCCCCTGCTCGGTGTGCCAGGTGAACCCTGGCCTCAAGGAGATGCCGGCCAGACAGACAGACTGAGCACTGTGAAGAGAGGGGGCAGCCGGGGCCACGCTGGGGACGCGGGAGCCGGAGACACGCTGAACAAAACGTGGCACCTTTTTGGCTATGGATCCAGATTAACTTGCTGGGAGTGTGGCTTAGCGGTAGAGCGCTTGCCTAGCACGCATGAATCCTTGGGTTCGATTCCTCAGCACCACCTACACAGAAAAAGCCGGAAGTGGCACTGTGGCTCACGTGGCAGAGTGCTGCTAGCCTTGAGCTGAAAGAAGCCAGGGACAGCGCTCAGGCCCTGAGTTCAAGCCCCAGGACTGGCCAAAAGAAAAAAGTCAACTTTTCCCCAGTCCTCCTTGATTGAATGTGAACGTGGTTTGGAGACGCACAGAATCCAGGCCTTGCCCGTGCTCTGCGTCTTCCGCCCAGAACACGCAAGCTGGGCCCGGGTGCTGCCTAGCTCAAGGCTGGCTTCCTGGGCTCTGAGACCTTTCCGTTCCCGTCAGGTGCGTTTCTCCCATTGCAACCTGACGCTCAGCTTGGAGCAAATGTCTCCGGGGGTTGGGAGGGTGGATGAAAACAGGGAGTGGCAAGGGAAAGACTTTCTGTGCCTAGAGCAACAGCATTTTCCCAGAGTGGAACTCAGCTCCCTCAACCAGACACACAATGCTCCCCGAACTGATTGGAAGCGTCCACGGGCAGAAGGGCTGCGGTGTCTGGGTGAGGTACGTTTAATTATCAAGGTCACCTGAGGACGTGGCCGGGAGCTGCCGGCCACAGCCAGACATCTCTGCACATCTAGCACCAGATAGGGGGGCTCTCTCCCTTCCTCTCCTCCAAAGCAGGCGGAGCCCCCCCACCCCGCCCCACCCTTCTGTCAATGGGAAGAGTGCGTCTGCATAAAGCCAGGGACAGACACTCGGTGCTCAGTACCGGGAGCCCGGCCACCGACTGCCACAGGCCGGGGCCGGTGCCGCCGGCAGCCTCCTCCCACCCCGGGCAAAGCGGCGGGGCCCTCGGACCCCCAGATAGTCCCGGGCCGGCGTGCGCGCACACAGCCAGGAGCGAGGAAGGCAGACACGACGGCGAGCGCAGGAAGGCCGGGCGACGCGTCCACCCTCACACGGAGGAGCGGGGATTGACCACAAGGAACCAATCGGCCGGGCGCGCGGGTGGACAGCGGCACGCCATGCCAGGCGCCCTCGGGCTCTTCTGCAGACCAGGGAAGGGCCGGGGGCCGGCTGAAGGAGGCCCGCGTCCTCCGCAGCACGCGCGGTCTCCCCTCTGCAAGTCCACCTTGTCATGAACACACCGCGTGCTTCCCCACGCGCGCCACGGCGGCACGAAGAACACGGAACTGAACTACGTCCACGCCTCGCTCCACGCCGTGCAGCCGCCTGGAGACTTAATTCCCCGCCCCTGCAGCCCCGAGCAGAAGCCGGGAACACGGGGCCAAGCGTGTTTGCGAGCGAGCAAATAAGTACGGTGGCCTCTCTGTGGGTTTATTTCTATCCAACGCGCATCCCGAGCTGTATGGTTAGGTAGGGAAGCCCCAGCAGCGGGCCAGGTTTTAGGCTCCAACGCTGGCCAGAGCAGACAAGTGACGGAACCCAGGGACCTGGATGCGCAGCAGTGGGGGGGGAGGGGTCTCCACTGGCCCGCTGCACGCCTGCGGGTGCACAGGGCTTCTCAGAGGGGGACTCGGAGGTCCCGATGGGCGGGCAGCCAGGTCAAAGGTCATCTCCCCTTTTCCCCAGGCCTCAGCAGGGAGAGGTGGGGTGAACTGTGCAGTTTTGAAGGAGGAGCTGAGATGCCTCTGACACTCCAGTGCCAGGCTCCATGGAATCTTCTAGCACGTCCCTGGAAGCCGGGCCCACGGTGGTCCGGGGTGGCCCCTAGCGTCCAGCCAAGGCCACAGGCCCAGTGGGCGGGGTCTCTGGTAGCCATCTTGGGAGCAATGCCTTCATGATCTGTGGTCTGAACAAAGTTCCCACAACAGGGGCTGGGGATATAGCCTAGTGGCAAGAGTGCTCGCCTCGTATACATGAGGCCCTAGGTTCGATTCCCCAGCACCACATATGCAGAAAACGGCCAGAAGCGGCGCTGTGGCTCAAGTGGCAGAGTGCTAGCCTTGAGCGGGAAGAAGCCAGGGACAGTGCTCAGGCCCTGAGTCCAAGGCCCAGGACTGGCCAAAAAAAAAAAAAAAAAAGTTCCCACAACACCTCTCCTCATCCACACTCAACGACCGTGTTCTAGAAAACTCTGTAGAATGAGGAGCCGCTTGGGACGGACCCATAACGAGACGAGCTGGCCCTGCTGCTGTCCAGCGGAGGGGCCTGGAGGGGCCGCCCACCCGCCCTGTGGGCCGAGCTCCTTGCTGCCTGTCGGGCCGAGCTGAGAGGCCTCCTGGCGGGCGGGCGGGCGGGCGGCTCTGCCCAGGCCCTGTCCCGAGGACACGGGGCCAGGGGCATTCCGGAGCCGGGGGATGGCACCCGGGCCGGCGAGGCTCCCATCCGCAAGCTGACCCTCCGCCCACCCCCCCCCCCGCTGGGCCCGCTGACCCCACAGCGGACCGGGGACCCCTCAGGGCTGCATCAGGGAGGACCCGGCCTGTGCGCACTCCCGAGCTTGCTCCAGCGACAAATCCTCGTCACCGGAATACGGAGAAAGGGAGCAGACGTTTCTCAGGGACCCAATTGCAAAAGCAGCCGGCGCGTCTCTCTCCCAACCTCCTGGTACCCACGCCTTCTTTTCTGTTCAAATGGCCTCGAAGCTTTGTTAATTTCCAAGTAGTTAAACTCAGAATGACTTGCCAATCTCGGGAACACAGAGGACGGATCCCAGGCCCGTCCACACATTCTGTTTATTTTTTCTCCTAATGAAAAGTGTGACAAGCAAATAATTAAATTGAAAAGCGAGCGTAAATTAGAGTCCATGGCCACAGAACAGATCGCGTTTGAAGAGCACATTTTAAAAGCTACGCTTTGGAGAATGCAAGCATCCTCAGCCATTTAAATTATCTGGCTCAAACTGTCCGTTCTTCGGCGGGATGGTTTCTGCTGTTTCATCAAATGGAATGTTTGATGTTGTCTCGGCATTACAAATTATTTGTGTTGGATTTATTTCAGTGGCTTCCCCTCCCGCTCTGGTTTCAAGAGAGTTAAGTGCTGGGTTTCCTGAGCATTAGGCAATGTGCGGATCTGAGAGACATTACATCCACAACAAAGAGGAGCCAGTGGCCAGCCTGCTACATTGTCTTTTGAACAACCAGTCAAGGCGGACAGGAGTCAATGACAGTTAATTACAAATTACATTCTGGTTGGGGCAGCGCGGGCCCCTGGTCTTGAATAATGATCAGGCCCCCGGGCCCTCACCTGCCTGCAAAGGACCGAGCGGGGAGGCCCAGGCTGCGGGTGCAGGACAAGTTTCAAAACGAGCCGCTAAACACAAAGGCTTATTGGATTACAGAGATTTAGGGGAGAGGCCTCAGAAGGTGGGAGGTTCTGGAGCACGGAGCCCCTCTGCCGGCCGCAGGCGCCCAGCCCCCGCCCCCGGCCCGGCCCCGCGTGCCGAGGGCCTGTGTCGGGCAAACACCCCAGCCCTGCACGGTGGTGCCCGGTGCATGGTGGCGCACCGTCTTTAATCAGGAGGGCCGTAGACGCTTCCCTTTGCTAATCATCATGTTGTTGTTTTTTATTATTACTTTTCGGTTTAAAGCAGCCGATGAACTTATTACATTTCAAGTCAAATTTCAACTTGCCAAAACAAGACAATGCCGAAAATAATTCATGTCATTGTCGATGCACTGAAAGGGCCTGGGTTTTTTGGGTTTTTTTTTGTAATTCACTAAAGCAATTTCTATTCATTTAGTTGAGCTAAATGCTTATTGTTAAAGACAAAGGGCCCAACACTTTGACATTGAGCTCATTGTGTGCATTAGAAACACAGAGCCGCCAAGGCCACACAAAGAATGGGGGTGGGGGGGGAAGGGGGACGTCAGGGGATTAACATGCAAACCACAAGATCTTCCAGGACAACTTTCCTTTTAGGCCTGATTACAACTTCAAAACAAAGCTGGTTGGTAACTCCAGTAAACCAACTCCTGTGTTAGTCATGGCCGTGGGTAAACTGCGAAGTTCTCTCAGCAAGACTATTTCACAGTGTCCCTGTTCATAAATATGCGCAGAATATGTACTTTTTTGGAAGGGCACAATGCGCATCATCTCCATAAATAGTACTAATGATGCGTAAGTGTGGAAACTTTCCGTGTGACCAGTGTCGGTGCACGCGGCCCCTCGCTTCTGTAGAAAATCTGTTCCTCCTGTCAGGACACGGGGCCCGGTAGGTCCTGCGTTAGTAGGTACAAGCCGCCCGCCCGAGGAAGCCTCCTTTCACGGAGAGAGCAAGGGAGCACCTTGGCGGACCCCATCCTCAAGCTGGGGATGAGGAACGCGAACGGACTCAACATTTAGGGTAAACATCACCCCGTTTTCCCATGACGCAGAGATTCTAGGGGAAGACCAATCGTTTGCATATAAACTACCGAGAGATAAAAGCTAGATTAGGTCCCACTGAGATACCTTTAAATATTTCTCTTCTGGCCCTGGAAAAGAAAAAAAAAAAAAGATACTGCTTGGCAGTTTTAATCCTGAAACAAAACAAATGTGGTCAGTGCAGAACCCCAGGGAGAAGGGGGGCCCCCTCCCGGCACCGGGTCCTGGGGAGCCTCTGAAAAGCCTCCCTCCTGACCAAAGGCTTTCTTTCATCCCAGGCATTTGAAAGCTACTTTGCCGGAGCCCTGCCGCTCCCCATTAAAATGGGCAGTTACTACATTTCCAACCCAAAGGACGGAGGCCAATTAAACCCGAGCGTCCGTCCTGGCGGCTCTCCTCCTGGATGGGCCATCAAAGGAAGATCTTGTCAGAGCCTTTTGAAAGGCCGGTAGGGCTCTTCCCCTAAAATCGGGCAGGAAAGCAGCTCTGGGAGCCCGCGGCCAGCGGGGTAGCCTTACCAGTGGCAGGGTGAGGCCCCGCGGGGGCCCGCAGTGACCCCCAGATCTATCCAGTCCACAGCAGGTGAGGGACCCAGCCCCTCCCTCCCCTGCAGCCTGCTGGTGGGTGGGAGGAAAGAGGGGGGTTATGGAAGAACACTCCACCCGGCCGACGCCGGTCAGTGCCCAGCATGGCCTCCGCCGAGGGTGGGCAGACACCCATGACAGCAAATCCCTTAGGCAGCAGTATCTCCCATGCCATCAGCTGGCATCCTGAGGGGTTGCCCTGTAGTGTTCAGTGTGAAACTTCTTCTTTCACTGGTCTGTGGTGTTCCGTGTGAAACTTTCCAGAAGCTGGCCCCGCTGTGAAGTCACGTAGATTGTGTGTACCCAACTTGCTTTGAACTTGTTTTGCTCTGTATAGATCACACCTGCAAACCTCCCCTGTCCCCCCCTCCCCCACCAGAGAGTTTCACCCTGGTTCGCTGCCACCTGATGGTTGGATGTTTTCCAGTGGAGATCAAGAAGCCCTGACCTGATTGTGGTGACTGACACCTCTCAGAAGTCACAGCCCCTGTAGTTAAGCTAGAGGGGACATTCCTGTCCTTTGGGGGTTTGCAAGCAGCCTGCGGAGGTGGCCCAGGACTGGGTCTTGAGATCCCGACCCCGCACTGCACCAGGACTTTCTCGCTGAATAAAATCCTTTTTTAATTCTTCCAATCTGAGTGTCTCCTTGCTTGTTGCCCCGGGACCCCACAACAATGCTCAGCAGTCTTTTATCACACTATCTAGTCAAAGGACAACATCAATGGCCCCGGGACCCAGCACTGCAAATGACATTTCTAAATTCCTAGGGCTTCAAGCACCCACTCATGAACCCCCACCCCCACCCCAACACTTATAGAAGTGGCTGTCCTCAAGTCACTGTGCACTAATGTTTCCATGAAGGAATCGATGTCACAACACGGAATTAAAATGTGTCCATTCCCACCTTTTCTAGATGGTGTTTTCTTTTTAATTTCTGTCCCTTTTGTTAAGTCAATATCAGCTGTTCTTGGGTGAAAAAAAGGAGAGAAGGGGAAAGCCGGCTGAATGGAAACATGGCTCTTTCATGTCTATGCAAGAAAAGGCTCTTTTCACACCTTGATGGAATTAGCATGCATTTAAATACTAACGAGCTTCCAGTTCTGGCTAAGCAGCCGGGACCATCCTCTGAAGTCACTCTCTCTCTTCTGGGGACGGGCAGGCTTGGGGTAGGCAGGAGACTTTCCACAGATGTTCTCAGACACACGTGGCCCAGACAGCCTGTTCCTCTCGTGAGCTGAGAAGCTGAGGCTGGGCGTTTGTCTGGAACTGTGTGTCTAAGCCTTGGGTGTCCCTTGGGTAGAGGGCCTTGGTGATGGAGATTGGGGTGGGGGGGCGCTGGCTGGGGGTTCTTAGCGATGGAGGAGGCAGGAGCTGAGCTCTGTCTAAGCACTCTACCGAGGTCAGTGTACTAAAGGCTAGGGCCCTTTCGTGCTGCTGGGAAACGAGACTGATGGAAGGCCTTTAGGTCTTCGGGCCCTTTAAGGGAATTATGGGACCCTGGTCTTCTGCTCTTTATCTTTGCTTCCTGACTTATGGGCAGGCGTGCCCAGCCATGGCCCCACCGTGCAAGAAATCTACAGGGATGTCATTGGAATGGAACCTGAACTCGGGGATGAAATAAACCTCTTTTCCCCCTAAGTAGCTTGGCTCACTGTGGTGATGGAAAGGCGACTCCACACTGAGGGAAGAAGAGCAGGAGACGGATGACCCATTCATCCATCCATCATCTGCCTCCGCTCGGGAGAATCAGAGATTGGTTCCTTCTTGACCTCAACAAGACCTAAGGTTTCTACTGCTCCCCCCGCCCCCCCCGGCCCAGGACCAGGTGTGGCCAGAAGACCGCAATGGGGCCACCCTTGAGGCCCTTCCCTGGGCCCTCCTGAGACGTGACCCAAGGCCTGGGCCACAGGGAGGAAGGAGCAAGCCCTGCAGGGACCGGAAGGCCACTGTTCCTGGGGGCGAACTTCCAGGAGAGACGATGGCAGGCCCAGGGAGTGTCCCCATCTCACGCCAAGGTGACCAGGAGCCACCTGAGAGGCAAGCAGATTCCTCGTTCAGAAAGGGGCTCCTGGCAGGGCTGCTTTAGGTGCTCGCATCCCTGCAGGGGGGGTAGACTGCGGGGAGGCTTCAGACTCCAGATGAAGGCGCCAGAGATGGACTCAAGACGCGTCTGTGGCTTTCGCCCAACACCTCGGCATCGGGTGCTGACCCGAGGCTGGCCGGCCACTCAGCCTCCGGCCGCCCTGCCAATCTCTCCGCACCTCCCCGGCCCCTATCAGCGCTCCGGAAACAAAGGCCAAGAAAGCAGATAATTGACAACGGACCAGGCGATGTGATCCTAAGAGAAACAGAGCTCCCCGCCCGCCCGCCCGCCCGGCGTGTGGAAGGTGGCTGGGGCGGGGCGCTGGTTCAAGAGCCCCGAGATGTGCTCAGCCTGGTGAAGTGAGCGGAGATAAGGTTCCGAGTGGAGGCCAGGGAGGGCGGGGAGGAGGAAGGCGGGGGGGGGGGGGCCCTGGGAAGGGGGGGCGGTGAGGCACCGAGGTCCAGGGCACAGGCGGCCCCTCTCCCCTCCCGCCCGTCCAGGCCCACCTGTGCTGCGTGTCCTGTCTCAGCCCAGGGCCGGTCAGGTGGCGTGGTGCTGCCCCCTTACCCCCCCCCATTCGAGGCCACGCACCCTCCCCCCACCCCCCACGACAAACTGTGGCATCGCCAGCGCTGCAGGAACCCCCGGGTCCAGCGGCCCCTGGAGGCCAGGCGCCCCTCCCGCGTGAGCTGGGTGTCAGGGCTGACAGTCAGGGTGACCTCCCGGGGCAGCCAGGAGGGGCGGGAGCTTGGCTGTCCCCCAGCCGTTCTTGGTGGACGGCGAGGGCGTGCTGGGTGAACCGGCTGCAATGTTCACATGTGCCTATCAGTCATTTCCCCCTGAAATCCCGGGTCTGGTCCTCGCAGAACGCTTGCTATGGAAGAGAAAGCCTTTCTACCGTGATGACGTGGAGGGTGGGGGGTGGGGGGTGGGGGGTGGGGGGACCATGGTGCTTAATTGCTGACGTCTATTTTTCCCCAAACAAAATTTCTAACCAGTGGATGAGGTGCGATGCCTTTGCCACTGACGTTTACCCCGCGAGCTAGACTTCTGAGAGAAAGCGTGTTATTCCCGAAACTGCTATGAACATTGAGGCCTGTATATTTTTCTACTAGAATAAGCCACATGTTACAAAACACAAGGGGGGGGCAATTCAAACACACAGCCTTCCCTCCCCTCCCCCTCCCACCCCCACCCTGCAAGGGGCCAGGAGGAGCTGGGGTACACTGTGGGTCCCCAGAGCGGGTGGGGGGTGGGGATGGGGTGAATGGAGGAGTCCTCAGTGCTCAGGCCGGACGCTCCTTCCTTCCTGCCTAGGTTCCCAAATTTAAAGCCACCCCCAGAAAGCGAGCAGCCTTCTCCCCCTCCCTCCGGAGGGCCGGTCTGAGGTGCGCCTGGTTCTCTGAGCGAGAAGCAGGAAGGCTCCCTCACCAAGAACAGGAATCTGGGTCCAACCTGCAGGAAGGCTGCTCAGCGGCCCGGCCCCTACCGCGAAGCGGGAGGTGCTCTGAAGATCCAGGGCACCTGTCAGGAGGGGACCCGGGAAAGGGGGCCCCAGACCGCGCCTCCGGCTGCCGGCACGGGATGGAACACTCCATCTTCCTTTTTCATTTATTTATTTTTTTTTAAATCACGATCCTGGTACGAATCAACTAACATTAGCGGAAGTTTAACATCCCTTTGAAAGCCTGGGTGACCCAGCGCCGGTACAGAGAGGAGCCGGTTGCCTTCCACTGATTCTCTCCCTGCTGCCCCCAGGCAAACGGCTCTCTCTTAAGCACTTGGAGAAACATTTTGTTTTATTACCTTGCGAGATCAGTGCGGGGAGGGGGGGGGGTGGGGGGAGCCCCGCACCTGGGGAATTAAAATATTCAGCTCCACTGCCGGTCAGGGGTCTGTTCTCAATTTCATGCAGGGTGCATGATTATAACAGTGTTTAAATTGAGCCCAGAAGAAAGATGGGTTCAAGTGCAAATTAATTTCAGATTATCACAACAAAGGCAATCAGATCTCAACAAGCTTGCCAGCAAAACACTTTCTGGGTTCCCCCCCCCCCGCCCCTCCCCGCCCCTATTTACAACAAAGACCTTTCAGCTCAAATTAAGCTAATGATCTCAAACAGCCCTGCTGCCCACCTTCCTGAGATTTTACCATTAGCGCGGTTCGGCGTGGCAAAGCCAGGGAGGGGACCCGGAGCAGGGGGGGGTGGCGGCCGGGGCTGGCGGGCCGCGGTGGCCAGGCCGCGAGGGGTCAGCGTCTCCTTAGGTCCCTCAAGTGACAAAATAAGCAGTCAGCAGCGGGCTGCGGCTCTCCGAGCCCCGGGGAGGGCACGCTGGGGCCCCGGGAGAGGCCCCGCCGGCCCGGCCCCCCGCAGGCCCTCCCGAAGCCCGGCTCTGGGGCCCGGCTGTGCAGAAAGCCAGCCTCCGGCGGGGGTCCCCCGGGAGCCTTCTGGGGAGGGGAGGCTGGTGTGGAGAAAATTCAAGTCAAGCCTCATTACTTCCTCATTACCTTTGCAAAGCTGGAGGGAGAGGAATTTTTATCTGGGGAGCAGAGGCTGAGATGTCATCGCGGCGCTGTCTGGTTACTGCACAACAGACCGTGGCGCGCGGCCGCAGGGGGACCCCGGTTTTCTCCCCATTCCTCCGTTGCAATGATCCACTCATTAAGGTTTTTAAGGCAAATTACTGCTGCTTATCATCCTGTCAGTCAGCGAGACGGATGAACCCACTTCCTGCCCTTCTGGGGGGGGGAGATAAAGGAAGTGCATTGCAGAGTTGGCGCCATAATTCTGTGCCGATGGTTCACCCTGGGTTTCTTCTCTTGTTTTCTTCTTTTCCATCCGGGTCCTGGGGCTTGAACTAAGGGTCCGGGTGCCCTTCATGAGCGTTGATGGTCAGCGCCATCACTCTACCCCATGAGCCATGGCTCCGCTTCCGGCCTTACCGTGGTTAAGTGGAGCTGAGAGTCTCACAGACTTTCCTGCCCAGGCTGGCTTTGAACCTTGAACCTCAGAACCCAGCCTCCTGAGTAGCTAGGATGGCAGGTTTGGGCCACTGGCACCGGGTGTTCTGGGGAGTAACATGCATCTGCATGCTCCAGAGTTCTTTTCCTCGCTGACACCCATCACAGCCTCACACTGAAGGAAAAAAAATCTATAATTATAAAACTCTGGTTGTGGCCAGATGGCCAGCCTGGAGGAGACGGGGACACACCTAGATGCCCCCCTGAGACCCGGGCCGCCTCCCGGGGTGTCTCCATCCTCCTGAGACCTGGGCCGCCTCCCGGGGAGTCTGGCTTCCCTTAAAGCCGACAGCGCCCGCATGCCGGTCCCCAGCCCCGCCCCCCAGCTGCCCCTGTGGGTCTCCATAGCCCTGTGGTTGCTGACCCACACGTGACCGTGGGTTTCTAAGAACCTTCCACATTTGCATCTCCGTGAGCACACGGTGCTGGGGTGATGGAGAGATGGAGTGGTCCTGGGCCGACCTGTCCAGCCCTGGCTCTCCACAGGGGACACCTTCTCTCCCGAGGCCCCTGGGGTGGCGGGTCCCGCGATGGAGATAACAGAGATGGTGGACCCCACAAGGGAGCCCCCCCCGGCCTGCGGGACCCGTGGCCATCCAAGGCCATCGTTCCTCCCCAGCAGAGGCCTGGGCCTCGCTAAGACACCAGCGAGCACTGACTAGCATTAAGGAGGCAGAGTGGAGAGGAAAGGATGGAGCTGGAGTCTGGTATGCCGCCCATGTATTAGCACTCACGAGAAGTTGGATAGGATGGTTTCGTCATTTATTGCTTCATTCCCAGGGATCCTGAAGCCGTGATTTGATCCCAATCAATGGAGTCTAAAGCCAAGCTCTCACCACCATGAAAAGCCCGGTGTTCACCAGGCCTTCAGTGGGAACCAGCCAGCTGCCTGTCTACCTCTCTGTTCACCTACATGTTTGTCTATCTATCCATCCATCTATCACCTATCTAGCTCTACGTCCCTCCAGTCTGTCCCTCCCTATTTATGGAAAGAAACACAGACATAGTGGAACAGAAGAAGAAGGAACAGAGGGAGAGTCTTGCTAGAGAAGTGAAACTGTTTTACAAACATCAACACCTCCCACGTTTGGGCAAACCACCTCCTTCTGTTTCGTCATTCAACCTCCCTAAGATCCAGCTTCACGAAACGGAGTTCATCTTCAGCACTGGAGAACCAGACAAGGTTCCAGTTTCAAAACTCTATTTGTTTATTTATTTACTTTTGTCAGTCGCGGGGCTTGAACTCTGGGCCTGGGCCCTGCCCCTGAGCTCTTCAGCTCCAGGCTAGCCCGGTACCACTTGAGCCACAGCACCACTTCCGGTTTTATAGTGGTTAATTGAAGATAAGAGTCTCTTGAACTTTCCTGCCCAGGCTGGATTTGAACCGTGATCCTCAGATCTCAGCCTCCTGTGTAGCTGGGATGACAGGCGTGAGCCACTGGCGCCGGGCTAAGGCTCCACTTTAAATACTTTCTCCCCACAGATAGATTCGCCATCGCCACCTTCAAACCCCACCGTGGATTCACCTCACCGGGGCTGTCCGGCCTCGCTCACGCAGCTGTCAGCCCGGGATTCTGTGAGCAGAGGGTGGGAGGTGCCCAGCTCGCAGCCACCATCACGACGTGCGCGCTCGACACACAGAGCTGCCGCCCCATGCAGGTCGGGAAGACACGTCTCCTTGACGCAGAAGCCGCCTTGGGTGTGGGGACTTCGCCCAGGGCGGCAGGACGGGGCCCGCGCAGGGCACCGGGGTCCCCCCGCGTCAGGGAGGCCTCTGCAGACTGGCGCCCATTAATCAGGATCCATCACGATGAAAAGCATATATGTGGACTTGGTGTGTTTTATCCAGCCATTTTTATTAGATTTGCTGCAAGATATATGGCTGTGTCTTACGGTCATTTTGATGAATGGTTAACATAATGCGGAGATTAATGAAAACCACCTCCTGGGTATGCATACCGGATTAACCAGCATTTTGCTTGTGTGTCTTAAAACGTTGTTTCGGCTTATTGACCACGTTTACTCTTGGTTTCGGGAGTGTAGTTGGGATGCTTGCTCCTTAACATGTTGGCAGAGTTGGTTTGTCAAAAGAGAATGCAGGAAGGTCCCCAGAACCAGCGCCGTACCCAGTCAATCTCTGCAGCTGCGTCTCCTGAAAACCAAGCAGCCCCCCCAACCCCCAGGGATCGCCTGTGAGGAGCCCCGGGAATAAAGCACCTGACAACATGTAACACACTAGAGATGTCCACGCGGAGTGGAAAGACATTCCAGGCCCTCCCGGCTTTACCGGCTGTCGTGGAGAGAAGCCACACCAGGATGAGGGGAGACGATGCGCGTGAGGAGCACACGCAGAAGTCGCACAAGAATTCAGCCGAGCACGCGCGGAGACAGCGGATTAAGATGACCCGTGACCGGCGCCCCACGTGGCCCAGGCGTGTTCCACGTCCCCTTGTGACGTGCAGACTTCCGGTCACCGTCAGGAAGTGACGTTGATCTCCTTGGAGCTGCCGAGACGTTCCGTCCCGGGAGGCGGGCGGCCGCTTCTCCGGGGCTGCCCAGACCCCCTGACACCAGCTGTGGGGTCACTCGGGGACAGAGCCGTGCGCCCGGCCTGATGCGGAGGAGAGGGAAGGGGAACGAGGAAGAGCCGCCCGGCGGCCGCGGGGGCCGAGGGCGGGGAACCCGCGCGCGGCAGGTGCGAAGGCGCGGCGCGGATCCACGCGGCCAGGGCGGGGCAGAGCCAAACTCAGAGTCCAGGAGGGAGTCGGGGCCCAGGCGTGGGAGGTCAAGGTGTGCTACGCTGTCCTTTATAAGTATTTAATTAGAACGAGCATGCTAAAATGCAGCCATGGCTATGAGGCTGTGGTTATCCCAGGAAGCGTGACAAATACAATGAAGGCGGTTTCCACGACGGAGCCCAAAGCTCGCCTCCCGGGGTCCTGACGGAGGCTTCCCTCCCGCACCCGTGGTCGGCTTCTTTCTGGGAAGTTGCGGAAACACCACACTTCCCTGGGATGCTTCCTCCCAATGGAAATATTTCCGCGTGAGTTCAACGTGCGGATGAAGGTGCAGTGACGCCACGTGGATCTCAAGCCGATGCAGTGACGCCACGTGGATCTCACGCGGATGCAGTGACGCCAAGTGGCTCTCAAGTGGATGCAGTGACGCCACGTGGATCTCAGGCGGATGCAGTGACGCCACGTGGATCTCACGCGGATTCAGTGACGCCACGTGGATCTCAGGCGGATGAAGGTGCAGTGACGCCACGTGGATCTCACGCGGATGCAGTGACGCCACGTGGATCTCAGGCGGATGAAGGTGCAGTGACGCCATGTGGATCTCAAGCCGATGCAGTGATGCCACGTGGCTCTCACACGGATGCAGTGACTCCATGTGGATCTCACGCAGATGCAGTGATGCCACATGGATCTCACGCAGATGAAGGTGCAGTGACGCCACGTGGATCTCAAGCCGATGCAGTGACACCACGTGGATCTCACGCGGATGCAGTGACGCCAAGTGGCTCTCAAGTGGATGCAGTGACGCCACGTGGATCTCAAGGGACGAAGGTGCAGTGACGCCACGTGGATCTCAAGGGGATGAAGGTGCAGTGAAACCACGAGGATCTCACGCGGATGCAGTGACGCCACGTGGATCTTGCGCAGATGCAGTGACGCCACGTGGATCTCAGGCAGATGAAGGTGCAGTGACGCCACGTGGCTCTCACGCGGATGAAGGTGCAGTGACGCCACGTGGCTCTCACGCGGATGAAGGTGCAGTGACGCCACGTGGATCTCAAGGGGATGAAGGTGCAGTGACGCCACGTGGATCTCAAGGGGATGCAGTGACGCCACGTGGATCTCAGGCGGATGAAGGTGCGGTGACGCCACGTGGATCTCAAGCGGATGAAAGTGCAGTGACACCACGTGGATCTCACGCGGATGAAGGTGCAGTGACGCCACGTGGCTCTCAGGTGGATGCAGTGACACCACGTGGATCTCAAGCGGATGAAAGTGCAGTGACACCACGTGGATCTCACGCGGATTCAGTGACGCCACGTGGATCTCAGGCGGATGAAGGTGCAGTGACGCCACGTGGATCTCAAGCCGATGCAGTGACGCCACGTCGATCTCAGGCGGATGCAGTGACGCCACGTGGATCTCACACGGATGCAGTGACACCACATGGATCTCACGCGGATGAAGGTGCAGTGACGCCACGTGGGTCTCAGGCGGGTGAAGGTGCAGTGACGTCACGTGGATCTCAAGCGTGGCCGGGGCCTGAAGACAGAGCGGAGCAGCGAGACGAGGGAGGAGCCCGATGCCCAAAAGCAGCAGGGAAAGGAGGAGGAGGAGAGCCCGTCGGCACCGGGGCTCTGCCCGCGGGGGCGGCTCCGTGCTGGGCACCTCGCGGCCACCAGGCCCGGCTGGGCACGCGCAGGGCAGGCGCCACGCACCCGCTGTGGCCGGCCCACAGCCCAGCCTGAGCCGCCATCTGGCTGCTCGACTTGAAGCCGCCGTGCCCACCCCACCCCAGCCCTGCCCTCCACGCCCTGCGGGTCCGCCGAGCGGCCGGGCACAGACGAGGCCGAGCCCGCTGAGGAGGCGTCACGGGGTGGGGGGTTGGTGTTTGAAAAGAGAACCCAAGACGGAGCTGAGTGCCGCGTCCCGGTGGGCGAGCATGGCGCCCCGGCCGGCCGAGGGAAGCCGTGGGTCCAGGGAGCTGGTGACGGGGAGTTCTGCTGCGCGCCGCCGTTGCTCGCACCTGGGACCAGCGGGGCGTGGGCGTCTCTGTGGCTGCTGTGACCTCCCGGAGGGGCACGTGGGAGGCGCGCATGGGGCGGCGTGCCCCGCTCCAGCTCCTCCACAGCACTGGAGGCTGCAGGGGGGCGCGGGGGGCGGGGGAGAGCGGCCACGAGACCCCATCCCCGGCCTGCGCTCGCTCCACTGCCTGCCGAGAGTGCATTGGCCGGTGAGGGGTGGGGGGTGGGGGGTGAGGGGTCAGGGCTGAGGGGCGGGGGGTGAGGGGTGAGGGGTGAGGGGTGAGGGGTGAAGGGTGAGGGGTGAGGGGTGAGGGGTGAAGGGTGAGGGGCAAGGGGTGAGGGGCGAGGGGTGAGGGGTGGGGGGTGAGGGATGGGGAGTCAGGGGTGGGGGTGGGCGGTGGGGGGTGAGGGCTGGGGGGTGAGGGTGAGGGGTGAGGGGTGGGGGGTAAGAGGTGAGGGGTGAGGGGTGAGGGGTGAAAGGTGAGGGTTGAGAGGTGAGGGGTGGTAGGTGAGGGGTGAGGGTTGGGGGTGAGGGGTGATGGTGGCGGGTGGGGGCTGAGGGGCAGTGGGTGAGGGGTGAGGGGTGAGGGGTGGGGGATGGTTGGTAGGGGGTGAGGGGGTGGGTGTTGGGGGTGGGCGGTGAGGGGTGGGGGGTGGGGGGTGAGGGGGGTGAGGTGAGGGATGAGGGGTGAGAGGTTAGAGGTGAGGGGTCGGGGGTGAGGGGTGAGGGTGAGGAGTGAGGTCACTGAGAGGGACCCTCTGCGGCCGGCGCTCCGTGGAGGGGTGCGGACTCTGGGATGTGCGTGCACCGAGCCCTCGAGTGGAGGTTCCCCCCCCCCCGCCCTCGGTGTTGCGAGCCTCGCCCGTCCGCTGCCCGGTCGGTGGGCAGCAGTGTTGCGGGTGGAGCGGAGCGACATGAAGCCCGCCGTGTCGCAGCAGCGAGGCTCTCCTGTCCCGGGTCGGGGCCGGGCCTGGCAGAGCTCGCGGGAGGCCGTGGAGGGCAGTGCCGCGCCGGGCTCAGGGTGGGGGCCTCTGCGGGGCCGCCACGCGTCCAGCCACAAGGCCCGCTCCGCCTTGGGGTGGGCCAGTCACCCGGCCGGCAGGAGGACCCGGGGCCCTGGACAGGCCTCTGGAAGCTTCTGTGCCCTTAAGACGCGCCTTGCCCACGCAGCCCACAGCTCGGGATGCCCAAGGAGTCGAACACACAGGACGAAAGCAGTCGCGAGACGCGGTGATGAAAATGCACCCCGCAAGTTGGGGGTGGGGCTGGCAGGGAACACCGGAGAGGGGCGAGGGAGGGGCGGCCTCGTCCAAGAAGACGGGGTCCTCATCGTCTGACTTTGGGCTCCGTAACCCCTCTGTACACCACCTGGACGGCCACGGCACAATGGCGGGTCGCGAGTGAGCCCCAAGGGCGAGGAACAGACGACGGTGGCTTCAGAGGCCTCAGTCCGTGGCTGGCTGTCCCCTGGCTCTTGTCCCTGATGGGGGGGGGGCGCGGGGGAGGGGGAGGGGGGCAAGCCCCGCTCACTCCAGGCCCAGCACGGAGGGAGGAAGCGAGGGTGCCCGCCCCCGAGGGACCCCACTCCGTCCCACTAGGGGAGCCCTTGAAGCCACTGCCTCCACCGGGCGCCCCCCCACGGTGACCTGGGCGGGGCCCTTGGAGGGGACACCGCAGCTCCCAGGCGCAGCCCTCGCTCGCCCGTCCGCTTCCGGATCTCTTGTCCGAGTGAGGAAGGACGTCGTGAACCCTGGACCGACCTGACCCCGGCCTCCCCGGGGCATCGACGGCACTCGCTGCCCTTGGCCCTCAGCGGGGACGCCCCGGGGTGGCCCGCCCTCTGTCCCCCTCCCGCGTGGGGGAGGCCACGCCCAGAGTCACACCCTGAAGAGGAACCCCATCCCCACGGGGGCCTGCGGAGAGCCCCGGTGGGCACCGGGGGAAGGGCTGGGGAGGGTGGAGACATTGGGTCTCTGCCCCGAGAAGCCTCTTGACCCCTGGAGATCTGCCCCTCTGACCCTCAGTCGGGAACTCCCCGGAAATGGCAGCCGAGGCCACAGAGCAAGGCGGGTGGGTGGACGCCAGGGCTGGGGACCGCCACGGTCGCCCACGCCGGGGGGGATGGGCCGCTCGCCCCCTCGCAGCCGCTGCAGGGCTGGGCCTCTTCCTCCCCTCTCAGAGAGCGAGGGGCCAAGAGGAGCCGTCTCCCCCCCCCCAACCCCGCCCCGCTGCTCCCTACGACAGCCGCCAAGGCGAAGCCGCCTCCCACCCCTGTCTAACATTCTGGAACTGTACAGCAGGAGGCTGTGACCCCTGGAGGTGCCGAGCCTACAAGCGCTGCCCCACCGCCTGCCAGGGTTCTCGGACGATAGACGGACAGGCGCTTTGCCATCGCGGCCTTGGGTCCCTTGGACCGCCACGATTCACGGAGCCCTCCTGCTGCATTTGTGTGTTTCAATATGTCATGTCATCTGTGCTCGCACCCCGAGGCTCTTTTGGCGAGAAACTATCATTTTCCACGCGGGGCGGAGGTCCTCGCGGTGTGTACTTAGGGACGGAATGTTTTATCTCAACCTTAATTTGTTTCCACATTACTTAAGTCTTCAAGACACCGAGCCGCTCTTGGATGTGCTCCCCGCAGGGGCGGTGAGGGCCGTGAACCTGCCCGTCCCTCCGAAGCTCTGCACACGCGGGAGCCACTCCGAGCTGTCACAATTCCTCTTCTGCCGAGAGGGAGCGAGACTCCACGCGCAGAGCCGCCCGGGGAGACGGCAGCCCTTCGCTTCACACCCCGTCCACGGCTGCCTCCCAGATAACCCCAGTGTCACGTGGGGGGCAGCGATGACCAGAGCGGACCGAGCACCGGCCCAAAATAGCACCAGACTCCTGGCGGTGCGCGGGCGTGCTGCCGCCGCCGGGAATCCAGCTCCGAGCTGACGTGTCCCGCGTGTCACCCGTCGAGGGCCGCGTAGAGACGGAGCCCGTCCCTTCAGAAACGCCCGCGGCCAGGGAGGCCCTGGGAACCGCGAGCGCGGGGACACGGGAGGCAGACCCCGGCAACTGGCGCCGGAGCTCTCGGTCTGGGATGTCACCCGTCACCTGCGCCCTCTGTGGAGAGCGGACGTCAAGAGGTGGCAGGCCAAACAAGCCAGGCTCTGCCCCTGGACCCGGGTCCTGCCCCGTCCTCTGTGGAGGCCGCCGTGGCTCTCGATGGCCCAGAGGGAGCGGGCAGGCCTTGGGCAAAGCAAAACACACGCGGCTGCCACTGCCTGGCGCGGGGTCATCCTCCCTCGGGTGCGTGCACCTGCTGCCGACGTGAAGCCATGGCTCCAGCCCTTGCCTGCGGAACCCGGGAGCCCGGCTCCGCGCCCCTCCCCAGGCCCGCAGGACTGGTCGTCTGACGCCCCGAGAGGTGTCAGCCTCGAGGCAAGGCCCCGGCCTCCCCGCCCTCCTCGTGACAGGAGAGACCAGAGTATCGGGTGCATGCGGGGCAGAACTGAAGGTGGAACGCCTTTACACCAAATGTCCGCGAGAGCCACTGAGGGCCCCTCGGTCAGTGTCCCCAACTCCAAGCGGAATGCGGGGGGCTCAGCTCTCCAGCTGTCCCGGCGCCCTCTGCCGCAGCCAGGGGAGGCCAGGCAACGGGGGGAGCCTCCCGACGGCTCCCACGTCAGGTGATGCAAGGCAGCCTCCGTAGGGCTGAACACAGCATGGGGCACAACGTTTCACATAGAGTTTAAAAAAAAAATAAACCTCCAGGAATAAGCAAACCATCAGCGCCCGGGAGACATGTTCAGCTGCCGTAGGAACAATGGCCACCCCGCCCATCCTGTGACTTGTTTAAGCCGCTCCGGTCCTGAAAAGAGTGCGTGCACCCAGCTCTCAGAGCGAAGGGGATGGCCACCGTGCCCCTCAGAGCACCCGCCGGCTGATGTGCTTGACCTTGAGGCAGGGAGTCGACCTCCCACATCCCAGGCAGACTTTACAGTAGAAGCTGCAGTTAGGACAGGGCACGGAAAGACACCAGAGGGGCTGAGATGGATCGTATCCCCAAACTGCCTTGATAGATGGCAACTCCTTGGTGCCGATACTTAAAGATAATAAAAAAAAGGAAGAAAAAAAAAGACACTAAATGCTAAACGTGTAGGAAAACAGAGGCAAGTGACGGCTGCTCTAAGACAGAGGAGGGACCCAACTTGGTGTGTGCTGGGGTGCGTGTGTGTGTGTGTGCGTGTGTGTGTGTGTGTGTGCGCGTGTACTCTGGGAACACGGGGGCACTCTGTTGTTGGACTTGCTAGCAAGGCCTTCATGGAACTCTCTTGAATCAGGATTTCTCAGGGCTATGTGTTGCTTTGGAGGAAAGGCTCTGCTGGCTGGTGTTGAAGTCAAAGAAATAGGGCACATGAACATTTTCCTGAATGGTTACAGCTCATTATTTTAGGAAATGAAACTGAAAATAGAAACCTGAGGAGAACTGGCTCTACATCTTACCTGACATAACCACGCTGCTCTGCTCCAAACACGTGCAGGGTTTCAGAATGGGCAGGTTCGTGTGCAGTGCTACTGGGTCGTTTTGTTGTATGAGTGAAGTGGTGACGTCTGGACAGAGGACAGACAGGAGCCGGGGTAGAAGAAGGAACTGGACAGCTCAGACGCTGTGGTCGCTTGCCATTATTTTAAGACGGGGCCTTGGACTCTGTTCCCACCAGGTACAGTCCCAGCCTGCCTGTGTCCACCGACCACCGAGCCATCCATCAGTCACCGGAAAACACCAAATCAATTGTTTTGTGGTCAACGGACGCCACACAGAGTGGATTACATGCTTGTCAGTCACACGGACACGGAGCAAGTCCGCTTAGATTTGTATGTCTATTGAGATAGCTATTATTTACATAACGTGCAACAAGATTCCTCTCCCTTCACATGGAGTCAGTATATACTGCTCTGCTTGTCAATACTCAGCTGAATTATTATCTCACCCTACGTAGTAAACCATCTTTCCAGATGCTGCCAATGTGGGAAGAGATCACTCATGCAGGCCCATGCATTACAGGCTTGTGATGAAAATCAGACACCTGCCAAGTCCCACACTGAAGAAGGAGCCCCTGTTCTCTACCTGGGAGACACGTCTGGCAATTGTGTCCCCCAAGAGCGCTTGCCTGTGGCCCGCGAGAAGCTCTAAGGGCTGGGTCACCACGGCCGGGCTCACTGAAACGGCCCTGTGCACAGGAACAGGTAGGCTCTGCTGGGCTCTGGGGCAGGTGCCGGGAGCCCAATTCTGCCCTCTCCTGCGGGGGACCGGGGCAGGTGCTCGACCTTTCTGCCCAGCAGCTTCCTATCTGTAAGACGTGGGTGGAGAGGTGAAGGAAGGTGGCCACTCCTGGCTGTTCAAGTAGATGATAGGCAACGCTTATTGAAGGCATCCATCTTCTGTGCCCCGTCGTTCCTTCCCCCCCCCCCCCCGTTCCCAATGCCCCTGGCCGGCCCTTTGCCTCCTTCCGCCATGTCGGCACAGCACGTGGAACCACCCTGTGATGTGTTAGGTAGGTGCTGGTTAACCACCGGTGGAGACATATTAAGTAAGAAGGCTCTCAGTAGACAGCCCAGGGCTCCGGGGGTGAGCTGCGTGCGATCGGTGCAAGGCCGTGAGGGTAAAGACTGAGGTTTCTCGAAGACAAAGGCGTCTGTCTCCACTCCGGGGCACCCAGCCACCAAGTCACGTACTGCCTGGCTGTCCTGTCCGCCCAGACGAACGTGTCTCGAAACAAGCCTGTCTGTGAACACACACACGCATGCGCACACACACACACACTCCCCTATTCCCCTGTCCGCTCGTGGAGCCCCACGCAGGCAGGAGGAGGCTGCCTCATCCGCTCAGGGGCTCCCCGTGGTCCCTCACCTGCCGCGAGGCTGTCCTCTTGTGGGTGGTCCCCCAAACCTGACCAATCTTGTCCAACACCCCGTGGTAGAGACATGGTCTGCAGACGGCCCGGCCCTGGGGCCCCCACGGCCTGCAGGGTGCCGGGGCTCGTGTGACACCGAGGCCTGGCAGCCAGCGGGGCCACCGGGGAGTGCAGGAGAGCGCAGGGCGGCTCCCCCCATCAACAGAGAAAGCCGGCCGTGGTGAGCACAGAGCGCATGCGCGTGACTCGGCGCTTACTGCCCTCTCGCCGTTGGTGACCGTGAGATGACGCGCCGGCCTCCGACGTGTCAGTGGAAGGTCTCGGAGGCCCGTACGGAAACCGGGTGACCATAAGCGTGGCTCACGGACAACCTCCGTGTGGGGCGTTTTCCCACACACGTTTCAGATGCGGAAGCGGAGTGCCTAATTTAGCCACAGTGATTGGGCTTCGGTCAGGGGACTCAGAGACGCAGCCCGCGGGTCAGGCCCAGGACGCAAGGGCTCCCTGAGCCCTCTGGAGGGCGGGGCCTCCGGGGACCGCAGAGCGTGCGCGGTGGGCGGTGGGCAGGGGCTGTGTCCAGAGCGGGTGGCACCTGTGCCCGGCTCCTCTCCAGCCGTGTCTGGGTGGCGTGTGCTGTCCCAGCTCTTCCAGGCTGTGGGAACGCCTCCCCTCGATCGCAGGCGAGCCCAAGGTGGGGACTTGTGCACGTTATCCTAATGGGACGGGGATTCTCAGACCGTGAGGATCTGCGCAGACTAGAGCCACGCCGTGTCACAGCGCAGTTAGAGATGGGGAACTGAGGAGGGAGAAGTAAACCCCCAAGACACGACAACAACACTAAAACCGACAGAGTTTGGAAGAAGAAAAGTCTGTCTTCATCACAGACATCACGTGAGATGGCTTGTCTGTGGAGATCCTGTCAAGGCTGCGAGGGGCACCGTCGATGGAGGCTGGATGAAGGAGGGACGGACCCGCACCGGCCACGGAACAGAGGCCATGGAACAGAGGTGTGGCAAACCTCGCCCCCCCCCCCCGAAGCTCCCGCTCAGGCCACATTTCAGCTTCTGCAGGGCTTCACGTGCAGGGGGGCCTCAGGGCAAAGAGGAGGGGTCAGACCCGAAGAGACACGAGCCACAGGGCCCAGAGAAGGAAGGCACGTTGGCACGAAGTGCAGGTTTCCCTGGGAGATGGCAAATGTCGTAGGTGACGGAGACACAGCATCTGGTTTCTTACTATTCCTAGGACAGAGGTGACAGGCAGGAGAGGGCCGAACGGGTGGCAGGTAAGCAAGGCTTTCGTGTGCACAAAAGGGAGCCGTGTGGAAGGGCCCGACCCCCAGGGTGACCCTGCAGAGTGTCCTCCTGAACCCAGCCTGCTTCCCGTCCTGTGAAAGGCAGAGCGTGAGGCCGAAGCCCGGAGGTCCTTGGCACTGCGCGTCGTTCCGGGCCCTCGTCAAGGAGCTGCCTTCACGCCCACCCTAGTGAAGCAACCTGTCTCCCTGCCTGACGAAGCAAGGGGCACCTGCGGACGTGGCGGAATGACTCTTCCCAGCTGTGCGTCGGGAGCGAGGGGATGGAATTGATCACCTAGGGAATCTAAGGCGGCTCTTTTTGCCCAAGTCCACAACCACAACACACATACACCGTATACAAATGTATCCATCCAGCCAGCCAGCCATCATACGGGTACTGGGTTATGGCCATTACCTAGAAGCAACAGCCTGTTGCGACCCTTCGGATCTTCAGAGTTCCGCTATCACCCGTGGCTGGGAGCCGCTCCGCAGTCAGAACCGTGCAACCGGAACGCGCATGTCTAACTGCAGGATAGCTTTCCGTGGGGATTCCCAAGGGCTGACGTGTCCTCACCCACCTTGAGCCGAAAACCAATCAAGAATCGAGGAAGAAGATGGAAACAAATGACCCCTCCTATTTCTGCTGCAATTGACGGGGCTGGATGCGTTTCTTCCTTGAAGAGACCAAGCGCACAGCTCCTGTGTAGAACCGAGACCACACAGCGCAGAGGCAGAATGTCCACTTCCGGTGTCTCAGGGAGGAAGTAGAAGGATGGAACTTCCTCCCCAAGCTCGTCTTCACGTTCCGAAGATGAGGAAATCAGGGAACCCAGGACCAGCCGGGGGAAAGAGGTTGTCACCTAGTGCACAAAACAAAGCCGAATGCCTGGCATGTAGGAACTGCTGAAAACATCCCTCTTCTAGGAGCATTATCATTGAAAGATTCTGAATTCATTGGGTTGGCTCTATTCCACCCAGTTCAACCTATTCGTGATTCTGAGTAGTGACATTATTCTCTGGCATGACTGGGATTTGAATTCATGAAAAGGAAATGGGTTGGTTGTGTTCTGTAATCTTTAAAGCCTGATTTGAAAAGAGATGAAAATATCAGACAACTTACGATGTCGTTTGGGAGTCAATACACAGTACTGGTCCCCACGCACAATCCCTTGGGAGTCCAAGTTACACCGGTGGAAGATGAGCAGAAGGAAAGGCTGAGAGTTGGGTATGGGTGGTTACCAGCAGCCTCACTCTTCAGAAACGAAGCTCTGCGCCCACAACTCCTGCCTGGAATCCTGGCTCCTCAAGAAGCGAAGACCTGCAGGATCTCAGCTCCAAGCCAACGCAGGCAGAAAAGTCTGGGAGACGCCATCTTCAGTTCACGAGAACAATGCCGGAGCAAAGTCATGGTGCGGGTTGTAGAGCACTCGCCATGAGCAAGGAAGCCAGGTGCGATCATGAGGCCCTGAGTTCAAGTCCTGGTACCAGCATGCAAACGCGCGCGCACACGCACACACACACACACAGTCACTCCACTTCTTTCTGCCCACAAATGAATGAGATTTCTCATGCTAGTCTCGGGCTTCCCCTTCAATGACAGCGGAATAACTCCGGCAGCGGCCTTGCCATCGACACGACTCACAAGCAACGGTTTATAAGTCATCGAGAACGCGTGGCTGCTCAGCCAGATGACGAGATGACCGCAGATCTGTTCTCCCCACACACCCCAAATCCACACAGCATCCTGCCAGGAGAGGCGGCTCACCCCCTCTTTTTCCTCTGACTCCATTCTCCATGTATATTTAACGGCTTTGTGTGACCAAAGTCACAAAGAAATAGGAACTTCTCTTCTCCTTCATTAGAAAAGCAAAGAAAATAATTGCATAACAAAGTAGTTAAACAGAAATGTAAATTGCCTGCTTGCCGTTGTGGAGATAATTTGTTCCCTTCTGTTTTACAAAATTCCAGCTCTTGGCCGGGGCGAGCACTGCCGGAGCTCTCCTCCTGGTCTGAGGGTCTCCGGGGGGACAGCAAATTGGCAATGGAGACCAGACGGTGGCCAACACGGGGCGGGCCAGATTGGGGGCTCAAAGCCATGCCTGGAGCCCCGAGGGTCACCCCGATAACCTTCAGGTGGCCCTGCCGGAGCCCACACTAGCTGCACGCAGAGCGGCGGCGCTCCGCGCGGCTCCCCGAGTCCCAGGAAGATGTGGCATTGAACGAGGGCGGCTCGTTCTCTCGCTCGGCTCGCAGCCTTACGCGGCGCCTGGGGGCCACCCTTCCAGGGGTTCGGGTCTGCACCCGCCCACCTCGCGGCCCTCGGGATGGGCGGGACTGGGCTTACGGCCTCCCTTGAGATCAGTCCTAATCAGAACGCCCCAGCCACGTCCTTTGGTTTTGTCCTGTTCTTTTGAGACATCTACTCCGGGCTATCGGTGGACTCACAGCTTCCCACCTCCCGGGTGCTGGTGTTCACGATGTCCTTATAATCATAAGAAATACTACACACACACACGCACACACACACACACACACACGCACACCCCGTACCCAGCTCACTCGAGCCATTCACTATCAATAGGAACCTGAAAAAGCAGTTGTTGTTGTAGTAGCCCGAGCGTGGGATTTGCCAGCGGGGAGGGCTTCGTCCCCGCCTGGAGGCTGGGAGGCCCCTCCTGAGCCTTCCGTGCCTGGCTCTCACAGCCGTCTTCTGCTGACCTCCGCCCCCCCCACCCCCCACACGCCCGGTGTCTCCTCAAGGCTGTAGCTGACCTCTCCGCAGGGAGCACACTGGGCTCGCGGGGCCCAGGCCAGCCCCAGGGGCTCCGCTGGCCCCTTTAACCCGACGACCTCGTGCGGACGGAAGCCCTGAGGTCAGGACTTCAGTGTGTGGGGTCCGAGGGCCAAGGTGACCATGACATTAAGCCGGAACGGAGGACACCGCGGGAGAAATTCCCATCTCACGTCGCGGAGTCCGAGTGCTTTGCGGTGGTCCGCGGGACCTCCTCTCAAACCTTTCTTTACAGAGCAAGCGGGGAGGTGGCCAGGAACCCCAAGCCTCCGGGGCTCAGCGTGACCGGGCGCTGACGGCACGCGGGCCGTGGAAGCTATCGACGGCGACACAAGCAGTGGGTGACCATTTGGAGAGCAGACCGCTCTAAAGGGACACGGGGCACCTGACGCTCGCGAGAGCCGGCCCTGGCGGGATGCGGAGGGCGAGTCTGCCCTTTGGGGAGAGGGAATAACAAGCTGTTCTGCCTACGAAAGGCGTTGACACCCCTTGAAGACAGCGAAGGCAAACCCGCGCACAGCGCCGGGAACTTCCCTGCGGGACGGCCACCGCGCCACGGAGTCCCGGCAACCACCGGGATCCCTTCCGGCCCGGGGGCTCGCCTTTCTCTAAACACATCTTATTAACACGGGATCACAACCTGCAGTAACTTTTCACAGAGAGCCCTGTGTATGATGGACATAACTCCACGTCAATCACTGAACAGTCTCCACTGCGCTATGCTACACTGAATTCCATTGGAGGGCTATCAATACCTTATTTAACCGCATTGCTGGTTATTAGTATGTAAGCCGCTTCTAATTTGTCATGAACACAAACACTGCTAAAACAATCATTCCATGAGTTAGAAGCTTTCCCAGGACGTTTGGGGGTGAATTTTCTAGAAGTACAGTAGCTGTTGCATATGCCAGTCTTGGAGGCTTTGCAAAAATGTTGTCAAACATCTCTCCACAAGTCTTTGGTAGCTTGTGTTCTCACCAAGTCTGAAGGTGACTCTTTTGTCACCCACCCACCCTCCCCTTAGAAAAGTTTGTTTCCGAGACCTGTGCCCAGAACACGGGTGAGAACGCTCTGTTTAAAGGCCGAGGGCGTGGGCTTAAGGATGATAATGGTGGCAAGCAAATTCCCTTGCGTGTTCAAGTGAAATTCCTCTCTGTGGGCCGCGTATGTTCCTCATCTGTGTTCCTATTAGGACACCGGCTTCCGTGGCTCTATGTCCCGATGGGACTGACCGCCTTACCTCCAAGGATGTCGTCTGGCTAGAAATTTTATTCCTTCCCTAGTCCGTCAAGTGAGCTGCATCTGCTAAATACCCAACTCATACCAAGAATGTGCTCCCGTTGGTCCCAGGAAAGCGTGTGGAAATCCCTTGTTCCTCTAAGCAGGTGCCTGCTCACGGTCCGCCTCTGGGCTGGAGAAGGCGTGTGCGCTCCCAAGGTGTCTTTGGCGGGGAAAGAGCCACCATGTGGGGACCAGGGCTGGGTGCGGGTGGCCAAGCGCTCTCGCATCCCCAGTGGAGTTTCAAGTCTCCAGCCCCTCCTCCCCAACAGCCCATGTGCCAGCGGCCCACGTGACATCCCAGCATGCGTGGCCGTGGCCAAGACCGGGCAGGAGTCTGCAGCGCGGAGTCTTGGAGCCGTGCACACCAGTGACTTGGCTTGTAAGCACAGCGAAACCATACCACGGAAGCCGAGTGGGTGGTTGTGTGAAAATGCTACTCTTCTCCAGTTGTGCTGACTGCTGCAGCCTAAGGAAAGGTTCCCAACGCTGCCCGCACGTCCTGCTGTGGCCCGACGGTGCAGGAGTGATCTCAGGAGGGACCGGACTGCCCAGGGCAGGCACACAACACCCCGCAGACCCAGGGCTGGGGGAGCTGAGGTCCTCCGGGCCAGGACCCCGAAGCTGCCAGCTTCCTGCAGCAGCAGCAGCGGTGGCAGAGGCGGGTGCACCTAGGAAAGCCCCCGGGACACCGAGAGAAAGCCTGGATGCTAATTGTGGAGAAAGGAAACAGGACACGCACTGCTTAAACCAGAGAGCCATGGAGAATTGGACGTTAGAGTGTGATCAAAAAAAGACTCTCTTCAAGACCGAGAGTGTTTCCTCCGAATAATAGGAGAACAGACTCCCCTGTGTCCCCCACCGTCTAGACGAGGGGCCGCGCGCTCGCCGGAGCCCGCCGGCCCGGCGTGGGGGTGTCACTTTGCATTAGCGCTCCAGCCCTGCCTGGCGGGTGAGGCCATCGCGCGGGACGTGGGAGTGGGGGGCGGAGGACACCTCCCGGCCTCGGGGGCCGCCCCCCGCAGGGCCGCGGAGCCCCGCTTCGCTTCAGTCCACCCCGGCCCCCACTTCCTGCCCGCGCGCTCCCACCGCCACGGCATGGGGGCCAGGCTTCGGACGGCTTGTGGTTTGTGTTTCCCCGGCCCGGGGCGGGGGGCGGGGGGCGGGGGGGGCTGGGGGGGACGGGGGGGGGGAGCTGAAAGCCCTGCACTGTCATGTGACCGCCGTGGAGGTTCGGCTGATAGAACGGAGCTTCCCTCCGGTTGATCGTCCTGACCGACGGGCACGGAGGGACCCGCGTGCCACGAGGGTGTGAGGGCGTACCCCCTCCTGTCAGAGCACGGGGCCTCAGGTGTAACCCCACCTGGGGGGGGGGCACCTGGCTGGGGGGGGCCAGACAGGCCAGCCCCACAGGGAGCAGCCAGACACGCACACGCACGCGCCCCGCCCCCCCCCGGCTCAGCCCGGGCCCCCCCGGCGGTCAGGCGCTGGGGAGCAGGTGCGTGAAGCCCGGGACCCAGACTCGTCTCTCCCACTCAGGGCAGGCGCCACGTGGCGGCTCCCACTGCCCGCTGCCGCCGGCCAGGCGTGGGGGGCGCTGCCCTCGGGCGCCCTGCCAGGGCTCCGTGCCGCCTCGAGCCTCTCGGAGGTGTGCAGGCCGCGGGGGGCGCGGCCCCCGCAGCCTCAGCCGACCGGGCACGGCAGCGTGCCCGTGAACCCGGTGAGCCGGGAGCCGGGGGACCCGCGGGGGAGGCCCAGGCGTCCCCCCAGAGCCGGCCCCGTGGCGGGCGCCCCTTGCTGCCGGGGGGGCCTGCGGGTGGATGTCGGCCCCCTTCCGTCGCTGAGTCGTCGCGGGCTCCCCGCGGGACAGGAGTCGGGGCGCCCTGACGGTGCCCTGGGCCACCAGTAGGGGAAGGGCTCAAGCCGCTCTCTGGCCCTAAGTGGTCCTCCCGTCGGGCACCCCAAAGCCGCTTCCTGCGCTGCTCCGCGCGGTGTAACGAGAGCCTGGGACTCTGCTCCGGCCAGAAGCGCAGGAGAGGAAACCGGAGCGCCCGAGACGGCGCGCGGTAATTAATCATCGCGCGCGGACGCCTGTCAAGCTCCTTTCTGGCTGACACTGCTGTCAATTACAGCCAGCCCTCCACCATCTGTAATTGTTTAAAATAGCACCCGGCACCAGCATGCGCGTTAACACGTGTGCCTCCTTTACACCTCCCAGAGAACACTTAGCAAGGCATGTGGCCCGGCCCAGGGCGGCGTGGCTCAGCTCCTGTGCCCCTCCAGGCAGAACACCGCCCGCCCGCCCGCGTGCCCATTCAGCAAGACCCTGGGCTGCACAATCCAACCTGGGCAGCGGCGCATGGTGCCAGAAAGGCTGCCTTTGCCTCCAGTCGAAACCCCGCGGCCGAGCTCCGCACGGGTCCCACGCGAGCCTGGTTCACACCAAGCGAGCTGCCGCGTTCCGGCGAGGGGATGGCATATCCAAACAAGTGTCTCCTGACGCAAGGTTTCCCCGGGCTTTCACGTAAACGTCCCTACCGGAAAGGGCATTCTTAGCCACGTTCACGCTGAGCTAGGCCCACGGGTTTCCTATCTGAAGTGCGGCATTTGTGCGCTCGTGTTGCACACACACACACAGGCACACGTGTGATCTGTATGGGCAAGCAGGACAGAGGTGCGCACAGTCCTTCTCACCTGGGTGAAAGGGGCTGCGATTCTGAGCTGTGGGGGTTAAAGTCTTCTCACCTTTCCCACCTACATACACTTTGTAGGATCGTGTACTTCATTGAATGATACGATGTATAAGAATTCCTTAGCTTAAACAAATGGCGCAATCGCACGCAAAGGAAAAGCAAAAGAAAAGAGCGAATATTTTATTATGTATCTCCTCCACTCTGGGAAGGAGACTTAGTCCTTCCCTTCCCAGCACTCTTTCCCAAGAGTTGGCTGGACTTGGTAGCTTGCTCCCAATGGGGGGGGGGGGGCGGAAGGGAAGGGAGAGGAAGGGGAAAGAAGAGAGAGAGGAGGAGGAAGGGCCCAGGAGGGGAGCGGAAACGAGAGGAAGGGAGACCGGCAGCAGGTGGATTCACCGTCAGCAAGCGCCACACCGGGCCGCCTCTTAGACCTGGCGTGGCGCGTTTAGCACCACGACATTAGAGACTTTCCTAATCAGATCGACCTCACTGTTGTGCTCCAGCAAGCACCCAAGGGCTGCATCACCCCCAGCCCGAAGTCCTGCTTGAGCCCAAATCCACCAGGACGTGTGTACAAATCCACCGGGACGCCGAGTGTCTGCGGGCGCAAGGGGTGTGCGCAGCCACGCGCCTCCTCCTCTGTCTGCGTCTGTTCCTCCCCCAGATAGCACAGGTGGCTGGAAGCTTCACCGCCTCCAGGAACCAGAGCTGGAGCCGCACACCTGGAGCCCCGTAGACCCCGGGAAGGCTTCCAAGGGGAGGGCGGGGCGGGGGGCCCAAAGACAGCCCTCCCACTGTCCCACCCGGCGGCCCGCCGCGACCACACCCAGGCAAGGCTGGAATTCCTCTGCTGCCGGCTCTGTGACCCTCCAATGTCCAGCGGGAAGGGACGGGGCTGGGAGGCGACTAGTACCAGCACGCCGCCTCGGAGGTGCCTGTAGCTTGACAACTTTGGGGGGCTGGGGGAGGGCGAAGGGGGGCTTGATGGGAGTGAGATGCCAGTGCCCACCCCCACAGGGCTTCCTGCCTGCCCACGCGCGGACCTGTGCAGGGGCAGGGCACCGCCCGGTAGCCCGGGCTGCCGTCCGCGTCTCCGAGGGGTTTCGACGTGGCCGGCGGAACCACCCCACCGAGGTGACCCGACCTGGCCACGCCCCTGGCCACGCTGCAGAGTCTGCGTTCCCCGCTCGGGGGCTGGGGACCGTCCGGCCTCCAGCCAGCCCCCCCTCTGCACTCACGGCCAGAACAAAGCATGCTTCCTGCATCTGACACATGAACACCATCTGGTGAGAAAAGCCCTCAAATAATTGGATGTGATATTATGATTTGAGGCTTTTCTCCTGGCACGGAGTCCTCCTGAGCTTCCCAGCTGTCCTTCACCAAGCGGTTCCACGCTGCAGACTCCTGGAAGGGACTGTGGGCGCGATCGTGCTCGGGCTGACTTGTTCACAGAGCACAGGGCAGCCGGCCCGCTCACGACTGGGCACCGGGCTCCCTGGTCTCGCCACGCATTCAGGCACTGCCCACGGGAGATGGAAAGCTCTTGCTCTGGAATGGAACTAGACACGGAATGAGGCGTCTAGCTTTCCTTGACTGGGCAGACCCCTTTCCGTTTCTGCAGGTCCCCGCTCACCGCGAAAGCCCCGTCCATCAGCGATCCCATACTGAGTCTCCTCAGGGGTCTCTGAGGGGCCAACGCTTACCCACATGCAAGCTCCCAACCGCAAAGGGAACACGGTGGCTTCCTCTGAGTGTGTGAACACCTCAGCTTCCCACGCCCCAGAGATCCACCCTGGGGCCTGGTCCCGCCCATGGGCTGGGGAGAAGGCGCCTGTGAGCACTCCGCACAGGCTGCGGATCCATTGGATTGCTGCGTGTGCACGCGTGTATGTGTGTGTGTGAGAGAGAGAGAGGGAACCTGCACAGGCACGCCTTTGTGTGTAGGTATATATGTGCATGTGTGTATTGGCATGTACGCATATACTCTTGGTGTGACTGTGTGTATACCCATGCGTGTATTTGTGCACGTATAGGTGTGTGTATCTCTTGTGCACCTGTGAGTTAGTGGGTGCGGCTATGCGTGGGCACTTGTGTGTAGCTGTGTGGGGTTGATGTCTACATCGCCTGTGCGTGTGTTCCTGGGCGGCTGTATGACGTGGAGATGTAAATGCAGACCCGCATGTGGACGCCTCTCTCTCTATATCTGGACGTGAGTTTGTATGTGCTGTTTTTCACACTCTAGACATGGTATGGGTACAGCTCTAAAGATAAGAGTAGGCCCCACGCATGGACTTGTGTTACAAGCAAGATGAGTGTTCAAGCGCTGATCTCCACAGAGTTCAGACAGTCGTGGCCGTGCGCACGGTGACGCTCGCCCTCTGCTCCGCGGGCTGCTGGCGGGGCCGGTACGTGCGCGGCTCGCGGTCGTCCTCAGCGGTCCTGAGGGCCGTGCAGGTGCTCGGGCAGGTGGGGAACACGGAGAGGGAAGGCTGCGGGATCGAGCACGCACGGTCAGACGTGTCCAGAGACGGGGGCTCCACAGGGACCTCAGAGCCCGAGTCCCAGTTCTCCCTCCAAGCGAAGGTCCCCGAGATGGGAGGCAGGGCTGCCTTTCCTCTGCGTGCTGTGGGGCGAAGGCTGGGCGGCCCTGGTTGGTACGGAGTCCTTGGACCTGTGCGGCACGGGGGCCATTAGGATGGAAGGGCCCATGCGTCGGTCAGCCTTCACCTTGCCAGCTCACCCTGGCACGGCTGGAGGACAGATTCCTCTGGCGCCGGGCGGGGCCTCATGGCGGGAGCTTGCCTAGAGAGATGCCAGAGGCGGCGAGGGCGAGCGGGTGGGTCAAGAAAGCAGCGCACAGGAGCACACGTGTGCAGAGTAGCTGCTGGCCAGTCACGGAGGAGGGGCGTGTGTGAGAACCTACCTACACACACGTGCGTGCACACGCACGCCTCTCGGCCCCACGCAGCCTTCTGCTCCCTCCGTCCTCGTGCGTCTGTGAGGTGCTTAGGTTTGTAGACCAAGATGAAGGTTGATTGGGAGGTGTTCGCTCAGGGGGAACACACGGAGACAGCACTCACTCACACCCCATGCAGCGTGACACACGGCAGCACCGGTACGACACAACACATTGAGCCACCAGGAGCGTGCTCTAAAGCTACGCCACGCCCTTGTGACTCACTGTTCTAGTGCTGTGGGGAAAGCCGGCCCGGGCAGCGTGCTGTCTGGGTGAGCGGCGGCTCTCTCCACTCTGGAAGGTTCTCACCTGACGGCTGACGCGCTGTTGTCAGACAATCCGGGAGCACCCGTCTTACCTGAACTGGCCTCTCCCCTCTTCCTCGCTGCCCGGGACACCGCGCAGACACAAGTCCCCTAGGCTCGGAATCAGAGGAGAAAGTGGAACAATTCCCCACCGCGCACGCTGATTTCAGGTGCCACGGTTCAAATTAGGCGACGAGTTCGCAGTGTAGGCAGCGTTCACCGTCGGCCCATCCCTCTCTTGGGAGACTGGAGGGCTCTGACGGCACACGCGGCCTTGGTGGACGGCACTGGGGCGTCAGCACGCCAGTCGTGAATACTTGCCACAACAACCCCTGGCAGGCTGGGACCGGTGGGTGCACAGCGCCAACGTGCGCGCGAAAAGGACGTAAGCCTGAGAAGCCGGCTGCCCGGTGCCCGCGCGCACTGGACTCGCTGGGGATTTGGGGAGCAGCAAGGAGACCGGCAGCTCACGCCATCCACGCTGGGGTTTGAAAAGCCTGCTGCAGCAGCATGAAGAGCCGAGTTGAAGAGCAGTTCCTTCTCGGTTTGGCTTTTCCTGGGTTCCAGGGCTCACGCTGGACTGAGAAGAAGGGCAAAGACTCCAGGAGCCACCGCCAGCACATCCACGCAGTTAAAAACCGGGGACTAATTCATAAAACAGGACTCTTTCTTCCCAACTATCGTTATGAGGTAAATCATCAGAGAGGCCACATTTTGAAGGCTCAGATGGTGTAGTTAGTCTATATTAGAATGCTAGCAGTCTGAAGGCCGTCAATCGTTACAGAGGCCTGTAGCCCTGCATAGCCCTAACACTGTTAGGAAACAGGCCAGAAAGGAAAAAAAAAAACATAAACAATACCAACAAGCCAATTCCGCTTCAATGGACAGCTGAACTGGAGTCATGGGGACTGGAGCACAGCCAGGAGACAGGACACAGGACACAAACACAGAGACAAGGGGCACGGTATAACAGCGCCTCCGTGGGTCTGTGCCGAAATAGGGTCGGATCAGGGGACAGGGTCACAGGAAGCTCCCGGGCCCAGGCACGGCACTGACAGGTCCAGCGACCTATCAGGCGAATGCCGGGCCCTGTCTCCAGGGGCCCAGGCCCTCCTGGCTTGGGGGTGGGGGCTTCACCTCCCCCCCATGAAGAATCAGAGCCCTCTCTAGATGTAAAGCTTTCCTGAGGCTATGGCATCTGCATGTCTCTGAAGCGGGGCCCTCCTGGCTCTCCCCATGGAGCCAGGCATCTGCAATTCAAAGATGGCTCCTCTCACCTCCAGCCCCTGGAGCTGGGTGGACAGCCCCCAATCTCCTGGCTGGGAGCCGGGGTGTCTGTGAAACCATGTCCCCAGCACCGGGCCAGGCACTGGGATGGCTGAGATCTCAGGATGCAGTCTGGGCCATCTCCCCAGGCTGCTTACAAACCCCAAAACGACAGGAATGTCCCCTTTAGCTGAACTACAGGGGCTGTGACTTCTGAGAGGTGTCAGTCACCACAATCAGGTCAGGGCTTCTTGATCTTCACTGGAAATCATCCAACCATCAGGTGACAAAACAGGATGAAACTCTCCTGGTGTGTGCGTGTTGTGTGTGTGTGTGCGTGTGTGTGTGTGTGTTGGGGGGGTTACAGGTGTGATCAATACAGAGCAAAACAAGTTCAAAGCAAGTTGGGTACATACAACTACATAACTTCACAGCAGGGGCCAGCTTCAGAAAAGCTTCACATTGAACACCACAGATCAGTATTAGCAATACTTTTGTTGTTGAAAGCTGGCGTAGCAACAGATTGTCTTCATCACTTCACTGTAAGGTTTATTAAAGTGGGTAGCCAATAAAGGAGAATGCCACGCGGTATTCAGGCAGGAGAGAAAAATGTATTCCCGAACTGCTGGCCTGTGGCCAAGATGATGCAAGGCCAGGGAGAGGGGAGGGGACCGGGGGGAGGGTGACCACGCCCGGCCCTGCCTTGTTCAGGGCAAGGGCGGGAGGTGTGGCCAGGTGAGGGGGGGGTGGCTGCCTCTAGGTGTGCCGGTTACCTAGGTAAGCAGGCACTGGGTGGAGACGTTAGACCTGGGGGGCGGGCATCTGCGTGGAGCCCTCCCGGTGGACCTTACGGTACTCATCATACAGTCAGGGGGCTCTGAACTTCCTTTCCCAGGTCAGGCAGGGCAAGGCTTACCAATCTAGGTGCCACAGAAAGGATGTCCCCGAATCAAAGTCTGAGTTCCAGCATCCACGGCGGTCTCCCTCCGGGACTCAGCTGTGCACGATGGAGACAGGCAGGGGTCCCACCTCCCTTTACCACCGCGGTCAGGGTGATGTACTCTCCTGCAGGTGGCTGTCGGGCCGGCCTCCACCTTCACCCATACGGAATGGAGGCAGCAAGTGTCTCCTGGGGCTCCCACACAAGACCACACTTCCTGCTGGGTCGCCTGCAACTTTCTGCTCAGACTGGTTAAAGAAGCTTCCCCTAAGGCCTGACTTCAGGGAAATCTACTAATATTGCTTCCTGATTGCCTTTTTTTAAGTACACTGGCTTTTTCAGGCTGACGCCCTACTGGCTTTTTTTTTTTTTTTTTTTTTTTTTGGCCAGTCCTGGGCCTTGGACTCAGGGCCTGAGCACTGTCCCTGGCTTCCTTTTGCTCAAGGCTAGCACTCTGCCACCTGAGCCACAGCGCCACTTCTGGCCATTTTCTGTGTATGTGGTGCTGGGGAATTGAACCCAGGGCCTCATGTATACGAGGCAAGCACTCTTGCCACTAGGCCATATCCCCAGCCCCCTACTGGCTTTTAAGGCGACCGTTTAGGCAGTAGCCCCTGGGTAATTTTGCCAGGGCAACAACTTCTAGTAACCAGACTTTTAGTAAGACTAGGATTTTCTAAGCAGACAAAGAAGGCTTGGCCTGTAACCGTCTCTCACGAGTGCAGTCTCCACTCTTGAGCACTTGTTACTGTTTTCTTTGATTCTTCCTTTAATTTAGCCTGTCTTATTTTTCCACGAGTGACTCTGGTCCCTTGATCTTAAAGGGGGTTGATGGGCAAAGGTCCATCTTCTGTAACTTCTTCAAGATGACTCAGAGGTGCCGAACCAGGAACCAGCCAGGTGCTGAGCCAGGAACCCCATAACCTTAGCCTACTTTACCAAGGGGTTTCCAGGATCACATGTCATTAGGAGTTTTATTCCAAACTGGAAATTATATACAACATTTAACTTTAATCGACTGCACAGACCTTTTTTGGGCTACATCAGTGCCGCCTTTTTAGCACTCTGGTTTGCAAAAGCATTTTTCTGTCTACTTGGGGAAACTGATCTCTCGTGACCCTAACAATACCTCAGTTACCCGTGCAAGCCTTCCACAGCTCTCAACAGGGACACGAGCTCAGGGACACACGCTTCCCTTCCTGAACAGATGTGCCAGCTCACAATTCACTGCCAATTGTGGCTTTGAGCAGACGCACAGGGGGTGGGCTGGGGTTTTAAACTATCCCTCTGTTTACAACCTTAGCTTCTTCTTACTCACGATCACAAATGACTGGCCAGTTCCTGCCTAGTTGCAAGTTAGGTGGACACGGGCCTCAGAAAGGATCTGTCCCAGCCATCCCTGGGGACCACGCGGAGACAGTCATGGACAGGAGAAGGCTCACAAGGAGGTTTATCAGTGGGGCCATATCTCCCGTGGGAGAGGGAGCAACATGGCGTCTGCGCCTTATCCAGGTGGCAGCCTCTCTGGGGCTAGAGGGGAAGCAGCCAGGTCTTCATGGTAAGTAGGAGTGGCCCATTATAGTTCTAGGGGCAGGGAGTTTAGGTGTGGGTGGATCTGGGGGCTAATGGGAGGAGCTGAGGACCTAAGGGGGGCAGGGAATGCTAACAGGCATTGGAAAAGCATGCTTACAAACTATTCTTCAAGGACCTCCCAGCCCTGGTTAACTTTGAAAGGCCAAGATCAAGTGACTCTAGGGTCTGACACCATCTCTGCCATCCAAGTGCTGGCCTGTAACTGCGTCTGGGTGCTCCGTCGCCTTTGTCCCAGGTGTGTTTTCTCCACGCTGGGATAAATGCCCCTTTGGCATTTCCCTTGGTTGGTCACTGGACTTGAACTCAGGGCCAGAGTGCTGTTCCTCCGCTCTCCAGCTCAAGGCTAACACTCTGCCACTTGAGCCCAAAGCAACTCTGCTTCCCAGCACCTTGCTGGCAGATCAGAGATGACAATCTCTCAGGGACCCATGTCTGCCGGGGGTTGTCTTGGAACCGCAGATTTCAGATCAATGAGTCTTACAGAAGACCACCTTACTCCAATTAAAGCAACAAGGTGGTCCACACAGAAGTCATTTTTAAGCATGATATTACCTGGAACTTATTAAGGGCCAAAGTTACATCCGACAAACTTAGAATCATCTGTCTCTCTGTGGGCCTGCCTGCAATCGTTACAGAAAACCTGCAAGATCACTGGACTACAATTAAACAATCATTTTGGTAGCCCTAATTTTTCCTTTTTCTAATTTGAAACAAACATGTAGGACGACTTTATTTCCAAATTTCATATTTAGGAAACCATTCCTGATTTTTAAAAAAGTCTTTTGCTAACTTCTAGTTTAACAGGTTGGCTTTCATTTGCATTTGAAGAAACCTTTGAATTCTCCAGGCACTGGGGCATGGCCATTGCCTTGGGCTACTTATTTTAAAAGGGCCATTTTTTTTTCTAAAGTTTGAATTACCTGTAGGAAAATTTG